>NC_081241.1:6716262-6863762 GCF_902713425.1 Acipenser ruthenus | reverse complement strand
TCTTTTTGGTGGTGGTCTGGGATCCACGTTCCCCTGTCAGAGCTGCGGGTCGGTGATGACTGGTCCACTGCGCAAGCTGAGCTGTCACTAAACATGCATCGACACCCTGAAGAGAGCCGTGCTGAACGCAGGCTGAGACCCGACAGCGAAACACTGACCTCTCTGCTACAGAGCGGGCTCTTCAGTTAATAACACTGACCTCTCCACACTACAGAGCGGGCTCTTCAGTTAATAACACTGACCTCTCCACACTACAGAGCGGGCTCTTCAGTTAATAACACTGACCTCTCCACACTACAGAGCGGGCTCTTCAGTTAATAACACTGACCTCTCCACACTACAGAGCGGGCTCTTCAGTTAATAACACTGACCTCTCCACACTACAGAGCGGGCTCTTCAGTTAATAACACTGACCTCTCCACACTACAGAGCGGGCTCTTCAGTTAATAACACTGACCTCTCTGCTACAGAGCGGGCTCTTCAGTTAATAACACTGACCTCTCCACACTACAGAGCGGGTTCTTCAGTTAATAACACTGACCTCTCCTCTACAGAGCGGGTTCTTCAGTTAATAACACTGACCTCTCCACACTACAGAGCGGGCTCTTCAGTTAATAACACTGACCTCTCTCCACTACAGAGCGGGCTCTTCAGTTAATAACACTGACCTCTCCACACTACAGAGCGGGCTCTTCAGTTAATAACACTGACCTCTCCACACTACAGAGCGGGCTCTTCAGTTAATAACACTGACCTCTCCACACTACAGAGCGGGCTCTTCAGTTAATAACACTGACCTCTCCACACTAGAGAGCGGGCTCTTCAGTTAATAACACTGACCTCTCCACACTACAGAGCGGGCTCTTCAGTTAATAACACTGACCTCTCCACACTACAGAGCGGGCTCTTCAGTTAATAACACTGACCTCTCCACTACAGAGCGGGCTCTTCAGTTAATAACACTGACCTCTCCACACTACAGAGCGGGCTCTTCAGTTAATAACACTGACCTCTCCACACTACAGAGCGGGCTCTTCAGTTAATAACACTGACCTCTCCACGCTACAGAGCGGGCTCTTCAGTTAATAACACTGACCTCTCCAGTTGAGCAGTGAGGAGGTGTAAGGAGGGTGGTCTCAGTATTGCAATGAGGGGGTGTAAGGAGGGGGGTCTCAGTATTGCAGTGAGGGGGTGTAAGGAGGGGGGTCTCAGTATTGCAATGAGGGGGTGTAAGGAGGGGGGTCTCAGTATTGCAGTGAGGGGGTGTAAGGAGGGGGGTCTCAGTATTGCAATGAGGGGGTGTAAGGAGGGGGGTCTCAGTATTGCAGTGAGGGGGTGTAAGGAGGGGGGTCTCAGTATTGCAATGAGGGGGTGTAAGGAGGTGTCGGGGTCTCAGTATTGCAGTGAGGGGGTGTAAGGAGGGGGGTCTCAGTATTGCAATGAGGGGGTGTAAGGAGGTGTCGGGGTCTCAGTATTGCAGTGAGGGGGTGTAAGGAGGGGGGTCTCAGTATTGCAATGACGGGGTGTAAGGAGGGGGGTCTCAGTATTGCAGTGAGGGTGTGTAAGGAGGGGGGTCTCAGTATTGCAATGAGGGGGTGTAAGGAGGGGGTCTCAGTATTGCAGTGAGGGGGTGTAAGGAGGGGGGTCTCAGTATTGCAGTGAGGGGGTGTAAGGAGGGGGGTCTCAGTATTGCAATGAGGGGGTGTAAGGAGGGGGGTCTCAGTATTGCAATGAGGGGGTGTAAGGAGGGGGGTCTCAGTATTGCAATGAGGTTGTGTAAGGAGGGGGGTCTCAGTATTGCAGTGAGGGGGTGTAAGGAGGGGGGTCTCAGTATTGCAGTGAGGGGGTGTAAGGAGGGGGTCTCAGTATTGCAGTGAGGGGGTGTAAGGAGGGGGGTCTCAGTATTGCAGTGAGAGGGTGTAAGGAGGGGGGTCTCAGTATTACAATGAGGGGGTGTAAGGAGGGGGGTCTCAGTATTGCAATGAGGGGGTGTAAGGAGGGGGGTCTTAGTATTGCAGTGAGAGGGTGTAAGGAGGGGGGTCTCAGTATTGCAATGAGGGGGTGTAAGGAGGGGGTCTCAGTATTGCAGTGAGGGGGTGTAAGGAGGGGGGTCTCAGTATTGCAGTGAGGGGGTGTAAGGAGGGGGGTCTCAGTATTGCAATGAGGGGGTGTAAGGAGGCGTCGGGGTCTCAGTATTGCAATGAGGGGGTGTAAGGAGGGGGGTCTTAGTATTGCAGTGAGGGGGTGTAAGGAGGGGGGTCTCAGTATTGCAGTGAGGGGGTGTAAGGAGGGGGGTCTCAGTATTGCAATGAGGGGGTGTAAGGAGGGGTGTCTCAGTATTGCAATGAGGGGGTGTAAGGAGGGGGGTCTCAGTATTGCAATGAGGGGGTGTAAGGAGGGGGGTCTTAGTATTGCAGTGAGGGGGTGTAAGGAGGGGGGTCTCAGTATTGCAGTGAGGGGGTGTAAGGAAGGGGGTCTCAGTATTGCAGTGAGGGGGTGTAAGGAGGGGGGTCTCAGTATTGCAGTGAGGGGGTGTAAGGAGGGGGGTCTCAGTATTGCAATGAGGGGGTGTAAGGAGGGGGGTCTCAGTATTGCAATGAGGGGGTGTAAGGAGGTGGGTCTCAGTATTGCAATGAGGGGGTGTAAGGAGGTGGGTCTCAGTATTGCAATGAGGGGGTGTAAGGAGGGGGGTCTCAGTATTGCAGTGAGGGTGTGTAAGGAGGGGGGTCTCAGTATTGCAGTGAGGGGGTGTAAGGAGGGGTGTCTCAGTATTGCAATGAGGGGGTGTAAGGAGGTGGGTCTCAGTATTGCAATGAGGGGGTGTAAGGAGGTGGGTCTCAGTATTGCAATGAGGGGGTGTAAGGAGGGGGGTCTCAGTATTGCAGTGAGGGTGTGTAAGGAGGGGGGTCTCAGTATTGCAGTGAGGGGGTGTAAGGAGGGGTGTCTCAGTATTGCAGTGAGGGGGTGTAAGGAGGGGGGTCTCAGTATTGCAGTGAGGGGGTGTAAGGAGGGGGGTCTCAGTATTGCAATGAGGGGGTGTAAGGAGGGGGGTCTCAGTATTGCAATGAGGGGGTGTAAGGAGGTGGGTCTCAGTATTGCAATGAGGGGGTGTAAGGAGGTGGGCCTCAGTATTGCAATGAGGGGGTGTAAGGAGGGGGGTCTCAGTATTGCAGTGAGGGTGTGTAAGGAGGGGGGTCTCAGTATTGCAGTGAGGGGGTGTAAGGAGGGGTGTCTCAGTATTGCAGTGAGGGGGTGTAAGGAGGGGGGTCTCAGTATTGCAGTGAGGGGGTGTAAGGAAGGGGGTCTCAGTATTGCAGTGAGGGGGTGTAAGGAGGTGGGTCTCAGTATTGCAATGAGGGGGTGTAAGGAGGGGGGTCTCAGTATTGCAGTGAGGGGGTGTAAGGAGGGGGGTCTCAGTATTGCAGTGAGGGGGTGTAAGGAGGGGGGTCTCAGTATTGCAGTGAGGGGGTGTAAGGAGGGGGGTCTCAGTATTGCAGTGAGGGTGTGTAAGGAGGGGGGTCTCAGTATTGCAATGAGGGCGTGTAAGGAGGGGGGTCTCAGTATTGCAGTGAGGGGGTGTAAGGAGGGGGGTCTCAGTATTGCAGTGAGGGGGTGTAAGGAGGGGGGTCTCAGTATTGCAGTGAGGTGGTGTAAGGAGGGGGGTCTCAGTATTGCAGTGAGGGGGTGTAAGGAGGGGGGTCTCAGTATTGCAGTGAGGGGGTGTTTTTTTTATTCAACTTCTGAATAAATGTTTTTATTTAAAGGAATTGCATGTGTATTATTATTGTTATTATTATTATTATTATTTAATTTCTTAGCAGACACCCTTATCCAGGGCGACTTACAATTGTTACAAGATATCACATTATTTTTACATACAATTCCCCATTTATACAGTTGGGTTTTTACTGGAGCAATCTGGGTAAAGTACCTTGCTCAAGGGTACAGCAGCAGTGTCCCCCACCTGGGATTGAACCCACGACCCTCCGGGCAAGAGTCCAGAGCCCTAACCTCTACTCCACACTGCTGCCCTGTTAAAGTCATCAATTGTATTTGACAATCGCTAAGTTTCCTATTTTGACAATTTTCCAATTTTCAGTACAGCGGTTTGATTTCATATGCAGAAATCAAACCTACAGAAGCAGTGAGATGTTCTCATAATTGTGTTCCCCGTGGTCAAACGTGTGGATTTTTAAGCTGACGACGCCACCAGAGGCTTCCGAGCTGAGCTGTCCTCTCCCTCCCTCCGCAGCTACGTGTCACGTTACCACGTGAAGGACTCTGCGCGCCACGTCATCCTGGGCACCCAGCAGTTCAAACCCAACGAGTTTGCCAGCCAGATCAACCTGAGCATGGAGAACGCCTGGGGCATCCTGCGCTGCGTCATCGACACCTGCATGAAGCTGGAGGAGGGCAAGTACCTCATCCTGAAGGACCCCAACAAGGTAGGATCTCCTCCTCCCAGCGTGCTTCTTAACCATATCAGAGATTTATAGACATCTGTGTTCATCTTAGTACCTCATCCTGAAGGACCCCAACAAGAAAGGATCTCCTCCTCCCAGCATGCTTCTTAACCATATCCCAGTTTGAGAAGCACTGTCCTATCTGAGATAAAATCCCTATTGTAACCTCCAGTATAGTTTAATAGGTGTGTGTGCCTCTTATTTTTAAAGAAAGGTAGCTGCTGACCCCTGCTTGGTGCCTTGTGGTAAAAAAAAAGCCACCAAAACGCCTCACAAACCATCAGGGTTTGGTTGTGATCTACTTGTTTGAGTCTCTGTGTTGAAAGCCATTGAAGAGCTTGCATGTCCTTGCGATTTGGTTTTTAACAAGCCTGCCGTCCTTCCTCCACAGCAAGTGATCCGGGCCTACAGCCTGCCTGACGGGACGTTCAGCTCGGACGAGGACGAAGACGAGGAGGAGGAAGAGGAGGACGAGGAGGATGACGGTGAGAGCGAGGGCCGCTGCAATAGCTGGGCTTACACTGTGTTGATCTGCAGCTGTGGCCAAAAGTTTAGCATCACCCTGTAGAATTAATTTTCCTTCATGGAGTCGAACGAAACCTGCTTGAAATAACGTCGCGTTAACTTACTGAATTACACAACGCTGTCGTTTCCCATCTACTTAAAACTGACAAATGTGACGTTTCGAAATCTAACGTGAAATACTGTACAGCAGTTCTGGCTTCCAGTAGACTCTTGCGATGTCGTTTTGTAGTTTTCCTATAACAATGATGTTAAATAAAATAACTATATTAGCATAATTTAGATTTCTTTTTTTTAATTGGACACAATCCTAAAATGATAGGTGATGCAAATATTTTGGTCACAGCTGTGTACTGTTTTACAGTTTTTTGTGTACATCTTTTTAGCTGATCCTCTTGAAAAAGGTTTCCCTAAAAAATCATTCTTCATACATTTTTGAAGGACTCTTAGCCTGATGTCCAATATTAAGTATCATTTTGTACCTGGTGTTTTGAGCTTCTTTTGAGAATCCCGTGTACCTGCACACCTGAACACGCCCTCGTTCCATTCGAATCATGTGACGGGGTGACCTTTGAACTCTGCCAGACCCAGGTCAAGGTCTGTTTAGAGGGAAGTGATGCTGTAATAACTCCAGCAGAACCCAGAACCGCTCAGTGTGTGCGACTGCCAGTCGCTATTAAAGGGAATATATATTTAAAATGACAGCGATGCAAGCAGTGGCCAGCAACACATTTCAGAGATGAAGTGATGCATGGCTTTGATTTCTACTCAAGCAGGTGCAGCCAGGGCAGCATTGCGGTCAAGGCTGATCAGCAGCAGGAAAGCAAACCCAGAGTCAGAAGCTGCAGTTTTAAAGCACACTTTTATTACAGAGGAACAGATAAACAAGGGCATAGGGGCCCAAAATGAAAGGTTCAAACAAAATCATAATGTAGGCTGGGCATTCACCTTCGCTACCGTTACAAAACAGCGTGCAAACCCAGAGCCCAAACTCCTCCTCCAAACGGGATATTATTATTTATTTCTTTGCAGACGCCCTTATCCAGGGCGACTTACAATTGTTACAAGATATCACATTATTTTTACATCCAATTCCCCATTTATACAGTTGGGTTTTTACTGGAGCAATCTAGGTAAAGTACCTTGCTCAAGGGTACAGCAGCAGTGTCCCCCTACCTGGGATTGAACCCACGACCCTCCGGTCAAGAGTCCAGAGCCCTGACCTCTACTCCACACTGCTGCCCTTTTATAGCGTGATCAATCAAGAGTCAGTCACATGTCCCACCTGTATTCAGCAGGGATGAATTAACCCCGTCCCTGCCCAGCTTCAATACAAACCACACCTGCACGCTGTTAACACTGGCACAGCCCCATCCCTGCACAGCTTCAATACAAACCACACCTGCACGCTGTTAACACTGGCACAGACCCATCCCTGCACAGCTTCAATACAAACCACACCTGCACGCTGTTAACACTGGAACAGCCCCACCCCTGCACAGCTTCAATACAAACCACACCTGCACACTGTTAACACTGGCACAGACCCACCCCTGCACAGCTTCAATACAAACCACACCTGCACGCTGTTAACACTGGCACAGCCCCACCCCTGCCCAGCTTCAATACAAACCACACATGCACGCTGTTAACACTGGCACAGACCCACCCCTGCCCAGCTTCAATACAAACCACACCTGCACGCTGTTAACACTGGCACAGACCCACCCCTGCCCAGCTTCAATACAAACCACACCTGCACGCTGTTAACACTGGCACAGCCCTGCACAGCTTCAATACAAACCACACCTGCACGCTGTTAACACTGGCACAGCCCCACCCCTGCACAGCTTCAATACAAACCACACCTGCATGCTGTTAACACTGGCACAGCCCCATCCCTGCCCAGCTTCAATACAAACCACACCTGCACGCTGTTAACACTGGCACAGCCCTGCACAGCTTCAATACAAACCACACCTGCACGCTGTTAACACTGGCACGGACCCACCCCTGCACAGCTTCAATACAAACCACACCTGCACGCTGTTATCACTGGCACAGCCCTGCACAGCTTCAATACAAACCACACCTGCACGCTGTTAACACTGGCACAGACCCATCCCTGCCCAGCTTCAATACAAACCACACCTGCACGCTGTTAACACTGGCACAGCCCCATCCCTGCACAGCTTCAATACAAACCACACCTGCACGCTGTTAACACTGGCACAGCCCTGCACAGCTTCAATACAAACCACACCTGCACGCTGTTAACACTGGCACAGACCCATCCCTGCCCAGCTTCAATACAAACCACACCTGCACGCTGTTAACACTGGCACAGACCCACCCCTGCACAGCTTCAATACAAACCACACCTGCACGCTGTTAACACTGGCACAGCCCTGCACAGCTTCAATACAAACCACACCTGCATGCTGTTAACACTGGCACAGCCCCACCCCTGCCCAGCTTCAATACAAACCACACCTGCATGCTGTTAACACTGGCACAGCCCCATCCCTGCCCAGCTTCAATACAAACCACACCTGCACGCTGTTAACACTGGCACAGCCCTGCACAGCTTCAATACAAACCACACCTGCACGCTGTTAACACTGGCACAGACCCATCCCTGCCCAGCTTCAATACAAACCACACCTGCACGCTGTTAACACTGGCACAGACCCACCCCTGCACAGCTTCAATACAAACCACACCTGCACGCTGTTAACACTGGCACAGCCCTGCACAGCTTCAATACAAACCACACCTGCATGCTGTTAACACTGGCACAGCCCTGCCCAGCTTCAATACAAACCACACCTGCACGCTGTTAACACTGGCACAGACCCATCCCTGCACAGCTTCAATACAAACCACACCTGCACGATGTTAACACTGGCACAGCCCTGCCCAGCTTCAATACAAACCACACCTGCACGCTGTTAACACTGGCACAGCCCTGCCCAGCTTCAATACAAACCACACCTGCACGCTGTTAACACTGGCACAGACCCATCCCTGCACAGCTTCAATACAAACCACACCTGCACGCTGTTAACACTGGCACAGCCCCACCCCTGCACAGCTTCAATACAAACCACACCTGCACGCTGTTAACATTGGCACAGTCCCACCCCTGCACAGCTTCAATACAAACCACACCTGCACGCTGTTAACACTGGCACAGTCCTGCCCAGCTTCAATACAAACCAGACATGCACGCTGTTAACACTGGCACAGTCCCACCCCTGCCCAGCTTCAATACAAACCACACCTGCACGCTGTTAACACTGGCACAGCCCCACCCCTGCACAGCTTCAATACAAACCACACCTGCACGATGTTAACACTGGCACAGCCCTGCCCAGCTTCAATACAAACCACACCTGCACGCTGTTAACACTGGCACAGCCCCACCCCTGCCCAGCTTCAATACAAACCACACCTGCACGCTGTTAACACTGGCACAGCCCCACCCCTGCCCAGCTTCAATACAAACCACACCTGCACGCTGTTAACACTGGCACAGCCCTGTCCAGCTTCAATACAAACCACACCTGCACGCTGTTAACACTGGCACAGCCCTGCCCAGCTTCAATACAAACCACACCTGCATGCTGTTAACACTGGCACAGCCCTGCCCAGCTTCAATACAAACCACACCTGCACGCTGTTAACACTGGCACAGCCCTGCCCAGCTTCAATACAAACCACACCTGCACTCTGTTAACACTGGCACAGCCCTGCCCAGCTTCAATACAAACCACACCTGCACGCTGTTAACACTGGCACAGCCCCATCCCTGCACAGCTTCAATACAAACCACACCTGCACGCTGTTAACACTGGCACAGCCCCACCCCTGCACAGCTTCAATGCAAACCACACCTGCACGATGTTAACACTGGCACAGACCCACCCCTGCACAGCTTCAATACAAACCACACCTGCACGCTGTTAACACTGGCACAGCCCTGCCCCTGCCCAGCTTCAATGCAAACCACACCTGCACGATGTTAACACTGGCACAGACCCACCCCTGCACAGCTTCAATACAAACCACACCTGCATGCTGTTAACACTGGCACAGCCCCACCCCTGCCCAGCTTCAATACAAACCACACCTGCACGCTGTTAACACTGGCACAGCCCTGCACAGCTTCAATACAAACCACACCTGCACGATGTTAACACTGGCACAGCCCTGCCCAGCTTCAATACAAACCACACCTGCACGCTGTTAACACTGGCACAGCCCCACCCCTGCCCAGCTTCAATACAAACCACACCTGCACGCTGTTAACGCTGGCACAGCCCCACCCCTGCCCAGCTTCAATACAAACCACACCTGCACGCTGTTAACACTGGCACAGCCCTGTCCAGCTTCAATACAAACCACACCTGCACGCTGTTAACACTGGCACAGCCCTGCCCAGCTTCAATACAAACCACACCTGCATGCTGTTAACACTGGCACAGCCCTGCCCAGCTTCAATACAAACCACATCTGCACGCTGTTAACACTGGCATAGACCCATCCCTGCACAGCTTCAATACAAACCACACCTGCACGATGTTAACACTGGCACAGCCCTGCCCAGCTTCAATACAAACCACACCTGCACTCTGTTAACACTGGCACAGCCCTGCCCAGCTTCAATACAAACCACACCTGCACGCTGTTAACACTGGCACAGACCCATCCCTGCACAGCTTCAATACAAACCACACCTGCACGCTGTTAACACTGGCACAGCCCCACCCCTGCACAGCTTCAATGCAAACCACACCTGCACGATGTTAACACTGGCACAGACCCACCCCTGCACAGCTTCAATACAAACCACACCTGCACGCTGTTAACACTGGCACAGCCCTGCCCAGCTTCAATACAAACCACACCTGCATGCTGTTAACACTGGCACAGCCCCACCCCTGCCCAGCTTCAATACAAACCACACCTGCACGCTGTTAACACTGGCACAGCCCTGCACAGCTTCAATACAAACCACACATGCACGCTGTTAACACTGACACAGCCCTGCCCAGCTTCAATCTAAACCACACCTGCACGCTGTTAACACTGGCACAGCCCTGCCCAACTTCAATACAAACCACAACTGCACGCTGTTAACACTGGCACAGACACACCCCTGCCCAGCTTCAATACAAACCACACCTGCACGCTGTTAACACTGACACAGCCCTGCCCAGCTTCAATACAAACCACACCTGCACGCTGTTAACACTGGCACAGCCCCACCCCTGCCCAGCTTCAATACAAACCACACCTGCACGCTGTTAACACTGGCACAGACCCACCCCTGCACAGCTTCAATACAAACCACACCTGCACGCTGTTAACACTGGCACAGACCCACCCCTGCCAGCTTCAATACAAACCACACCTGCACACTGTTAACACTGACACAGCCCTGCCCAGCTTCAATACAAACCACACCTGCACGCTGTTAACACTGGCACAGCCCTGCCCAGCTTCAATACAAACCACACCTGCACGCTGTTAACACTGGCACAGCCCTGCCCAGCTTCAATACAAACCACACCTGCACGCTGTTAACACTGGCACAGCCCCACCCCTGCACAGCTTCAATACAAACCACACCTGCATGCTGTTAACACTGACACCGCCCTGCCCAGCTTCAATACAAACCACACATGCACGCTGTTAACACTGGCACAGCCCTGCCCAGCTTCAATACAAACCACACATGCACGCTGTTAACACTGGCACAGACCCACCCCTGCCCAGCTTCAATACAAACCACACCTGCACGCTGTTAACACTGGCACAGCCCTGCCCAGCTTCAATACAAACCACACCTGCACGCTGTTAACACTGGCACAGCCCCACCCCTGTAACAGCTTCAATACAAACCACACCTGCACGCTGTTAACACTGGCACAGCCCCACCCCTGCCCAGCTTCAATACAAACCACACCTGCACACTGTTAACATTGGCACAGCCCTGCCCAGCTTCAATACAAACCACACCTGCATGCTGTTAACACTGGCACAGCCCCACCCCTGCACAGCTTCAATACAAACCACACCTGCACGCTGTTAACACTGGCACAGACCCATCCCTGAACAGCTTCAATACATGTCGTATGCAGACAGTCTAAAAGAATTTAATCTATTCAGTCTTGAGCAAAGAAGACTACGCGGCGATCTGATTCAAACATTCAAAATCCTTAAAGGTATTGACAATGTCGACCCAGGGGACTTTTTCAACCTGAAAAAAGAAACAAGGACCAGGGGTCACAAATGGAGATTAGATAAAGGGGCATTCAGAACAGAAAATAGGAGGCACTTTTTTTACACAGAGAATCGTGAGGGTCTGGAACCAACTCCCCAGTAATGTTGTTGAAGCTGACACCCTGGGATCCTTCAAGAAGCTGCTTGATGAGATTCTGGGATCAATAAGTCTCCAGACAAGCTTCCCAGCGCCAGCACTGTGTGTGTTTGTGTGTGTGCGTGTCAGTACCTGTGTGTGTGTGTGTGTGTGTGTGTGTGTGTGTCAGTATCTCTGTGTGCGGGTCAGTATCTGTGTGTGTGTGTGTGCGTGTCAGCACCTGTGTGTATTTTTGTGTGTGTGTGCGTGTCAGTACCTGTGTGTATTTGTGTGTGTCAGTTCCTGTGTGTATTTGTGTTTGTGTGTGTGTTTGTGTTCTTGTCTACCTATCTAAGTGGGGTCTTAGGTGTGGTTACACATCCACCAAGTGGGGACTCGGTAGCCAGGTGGGGACCAAATCCAAAACCCCACAACGGACTTGTTTCAATTGTGTTGCAGAGGAGAAACCCAGCTAACTGAGGAACGAGTGATTCAGTAGAGAGAGGCATGGACCCGACTCCAAGGAGAAGAAGAAGGAGTAAAGAGAATGACCCGCCTGATATGTCACAAGAGCCTGCCAGGTACTGAAAGTCTTTTCTTATTAGTTCACGGTGCGACGGCATGCTGAATAATACCTTTACTAAGAAGCTGTTCAGGAATCCAAATCACTGAGCTGAGTCTCAAGCCCAGGGTTAGAGTCTAGACATCTTTGTGCTTTACAATGCTTCCCTGTGCTTTACCAGACCTCTCTGTGCTTTACAATGCTTCTCTATGCTTTACCAGACCTCTCTGTGCTTTACAATGCTTCTCTTGCTTTACCACACCTCTCTGTGCTTTACAATGCTTCCCTATGCTTTAGCAGACCTCCCTGTGCTTTACAATGCTTCCCTATGCTTTACCAGACCTCTCTGTGCTTTACAATGCTTCCCTATGCTTTACCAGACGTCTCTGTGGTTTACAATGCTACCATATGCTTTACCAGACCTCCCTGTGCTTTACAATGCTGCCCTATGCTTTACCACACCTCTCTGTGCTTTACAATGCTTCCCTATGCTTTACCAGACCCCTCTGTGTTTTACAATGCTTCCCTATGCTTTACCACACCTCTCTGTGCTTTACAGTGCTTCCCTATGCTTTACCAGACCTCTCTGTGCTTTACAATGCTTCCCTATGCTTTACCAGACCTCTCTGTGCTTTACAATGCTTCCCTATGCTTTACCAGACCTCTTTCTCTCTCATTCCCCTCTTTCTTTCACATTCTCATTTGAAAAACCATGTTAATGAGTATTAAGAAATAAGAAAAAGTCAGTCTATGACGTTAATTTTTTTTATTAAATCACATTACTAAAATCTGAAATATTAAACATTTTATGGAAATCAAAAAACAAAAACACACACACAATAAAGCAAACTTAAGTTCACTTTTTTAAAAACTGTTACAGCACTGACTATTGGATGCCATTTTCTAAAATATATATAAAACATAACAATTCTTAAAAAATAAATTAAATACAGTTTCTTCGTATGAAGAATGAGGCTGCCTCGGCTCCAAGTGTAAAAACAAATAATTCCCCTCGTTTCGCTCTGCAGGTGGCGCCGTTTTACCCCCTAACTTTCATCCAAAGTTGTGTCAGATTGAACATTCCCTTCACCCGAGGAGTGGAGAGGACAGACAGGGAGTTCAATACAAAGGGTTTCTTACAACACAAAACAGTCTAGTTCAGCTGGCAGATTGTTACAGAGGAACCAGAAGAAGGAAGCCAAAACCCAGGATAGAGGGGCTCAGTGAATGTGGTTTGGAATCTGTGCAGGAGGGTCATTGTGTCAGAGACGCCATAAAAGGACAGCGTGCCGGCATTAAAGTGCAGATACACTCCTATTCTGGGGGAGCGGGGGGCAGTTATTGCAGTTTCATTGTTATTGTGCAGGGCAGTGTAACTGGAACTAGAGCAGCGCAAACTCCAGGACTTGTCATTGCATCCAAGGCGACAAGAATGATCCACTCCTTTCCTGCTGATTCCTTTATATGTGACTCCTATATCAGCCCCTCCCCCACTGCACTCAATCTCCCAGTAACAGCGAGTCCCAGACAAACCCTCTCTGCAAAGCACTTGGGTATAGCGATCAAATCTCTCTGGGTGATCATCAGCACATCGCTGGGTCTCTCTCCTCCATGTCACCTTTCTGTTCCCTTCAGACAGACAGAGCTCTCTATGCGCTGTGTTGGGGTCCAGTGTGAGCTGACAGGAATCTGATTGAAGAGAAGAGGACGGGTAGAGGAGAGACGGTTAGAAAAGTCAAATCACTGAGAAAATCAACAGTCATTGTCTGCTGCATCTTCACATCCTGTTTATGGAAGGTGTGTGTGTTGTTTTAATTATTTTTTTTAATACATTTTGACCACTTTTTTAAACTTTTAAATTGCATTTTCTGCCTCAAGATGGCTTCCCGCGGACCGGCATGGACCTCTCAGAACTACATTTCCCATCATCCTCCTGCTCACTGGTAATTCCATCTCAATTACATATGTGAGCAGGAGGATGATGGGAACTGTAGTTCTGAGAGGCCCATGCAGTTACATGGGAAGCTATCTATAAGTATAAAAAAGTGGTCAAAATGTAAAAAAAAATAAAAATAATTAAAACAATACACACACCTCACGTAAACAGTTGTAGCAACACATGGGAGCATGCAACACAATAAAATACAAAGGTCCTTATGAACCCTTTAAACCCTCTTGCTGTTTGATTGTTTTGTTCATTATAATTCCTCAATCTTATCAAACTTCTTCAATTGGAACCAATCAAATGCAGCTCTGCATACAATTACAGTTCACTTAATGTTCCTACAGGGTATGTGTTGCCATTTTACCCACTCAGACCCCTTGCTTACTAAATATCTTCAATAGAATATCATCCACTCTTCAAATATCTGTCTAATATTTTAATGAGCAATCCATCCCACAAGTGCAGTGATACTGCAATATACATTTACTACCAGCACAGGATGACTGGGAGGGATAGCTGTTCATTTTACCCCACAACTGGTTTCACATGCATTGTACATGTATTAAAAGATGGGATGATTATCTATTCAGGGATAGCAAGATATTTAGGGAGAGAAATGTCTGAGTGGAAAAACAGGCAACAAATGCCCCTCCCCCAGTCATTCTGCATGTATTCATCTGAACCAATACTTGTTGGAGAGGAGTGTAAATTAATGGCTTCACAATTACTAATAAATAATAATAATTGCTGCCCTCAAGCTCCACCCCTCCCTGTTCTGTAGTGTTAGCTCTTCTCTCAATGGAGTGACACATCTTTCAATCAAATGTTTCAGTGAAAACAGACTTACATTTTAAAAACTCAGCTCTGTTCCTTGGCTCTGGAGCCTGCAGACTGTAAACTGCAACTTCATTCACTGGGCAGAAGAGAGAGAGAGAAATAGAATTGAAACATGTGGATTAATACACAACACACACACAAGACTCCAAACAGCAATCTGAAAAGAAACAAGGCTTATTCACGGAATTTCAGGATTTAAAAATCTGTACTTCAAGATGTTCATGATTACAATGAATATGTATTCCTTCTGTATCAGAGCAGCAGCCAAAGTCAATGTGAACACGTCTGCCACTGCACTGGAGTCTTGTGTTCCTTCCTCTCCATCACATATCTTTGCCCAACAGTACGGTGTCCATATTAGGACACCCTTGTGCATCAAACATACAACAGTCACTGTCTGCTCCATCCTCACATCACTTCCTCCTCTCTGCTTCATCAGTCCGTTCCATTATCCATTCTCCCTCCTACCACCTCCCTGCTCCCTCCTGCATGCACCCTTCTCCCTCCAGTCTGCTTCATCACTCCCTGCTCCGTCCTCCCTGCTCCCTTCTCCCTGATCCCTCCTCCATGTTGCCTCCTCCCACTTATGTGCTCCCTCCTCCTTGCTCACTCTTTCATACTCCCTCCTCCCGGCTGTCTCTTCCAGTCTTCATGCTCCCCTCTCTCTGCTCCCTCATCCCTGTTGCCTCTTTTCTGTCTCCTCCCTGATCTCTCCTTCATGCTCCCTCCTCTCTCTTCCACCCTCTCCTCCATGCTCCCTGCTTAATTCTCTCTTCTCCGTCCATGCTCCCTCTCCAATGCTCCCTGCTCTGCCCTCCTTGCTCCCTCCTCCCTGCTGCCTCCTCACTCCTTCCTCCTCTCTGCTGCCTCCTCCCTTCTCAATACTACATTATTTATATAGCCAGCAATCTGCAAAAGGTCTTTATTAATGTCTTGCAAGTCATGTCCCTCCTCAAGCCATGGTCTATTTTAGAAATCTCTACCAAAGGAAACTATTTCACACCAACCTGTTTTTGTTATTAATTCCCCCTTGCAGAAGTCCTCAATATGGTCTTTAAGTTCAGATACAGCTTTCCTCACAGCCTCAAAAGAGATGCCTGTATTGACAGTAATGCTGGGTAAGTCTCCAGCTTCAGGAGGGGCACAGAGAGTCTGGAAATTCTACAACAGGAAAGTGGAGAAAAGGAGTTTTCAGTGAAACAGAATGGGGTCCAAAACATTCCTGGGGAAAAGCAAGGATTCATTCAATTGGGGAGGTCTGTCTGAAACCGTCCCAGTTATGGACTTGAGATTTTCTAACAAGCAGTGATGTTACCTGTAGAAAATGGATGTGATCCTCTGTCTCTGAAAGCTGTTTCAGCTCAGCGTTTCTCCTTCTTAGCTCAGCAATCTTCTGCTCCAGTTTCTTCATGCGTCCTTCAGCCTGATTCACTGCAGCCTTCTCGTTAGCTCCAATCAGCTCAATAACCTCAGTGTGGATCTTCTCAATGGATCGGATCAGCTCAGTAAAGATCTTCTCACTTTCCTTTATTTCTATGCATGCAGATCTCTGAGTGAAAGAACACAGTAGAGGAGACATGGTTAGAATTGATATCAAAAACACATCAGGCATAGACAGTAAACTTCTGTAGATGTGTTCCAGTCAATCTGTTAATAATAATAATAATAATAATAATAATAATAATAATAATAATACCCCCCTCTTGTCAATACCCACTTTCAGTGACTCCACAGCCTTTTTCAGCTCCTCAATTTCTTTCAGTCTCTCCTGGATTCTCTGTTGTATTTCTGTCTGTGTCTCTCCCAGCTGCTTCTGTGTAGAAACACAGTGACACAGTGACATTTCTGATGGAGCATTGAATGATATCCTTTCACACCAATCACAGACCTGTTTAAGTATGCTATTGAAACTGACAGAATCATTTAGTTTATATATATTTTCTATTTTCTTGTACCCCTTACCTCTTTACAATGTTTGCAATAATTCTCAGTTGTTCTTGAATATATTTTGCTCTTCAGTTCCAGTTGCACGCCATAGACATCTGTAGCACAGACTCGATCAGACAACATGTGTGTATAGTAGTAAGATACAACACCATCTAGTGCACAGCTGCAAGCAATACAAAAAGACATTTGATCCACAGTAGCTGTCCACTAGATGGTACTGTTTCATACTAGTAACAGTGAATGATGGCTGATCTAGCATGTGTTACATGTTTGTTTTGTGAAGCACCTAGGAAACTGGATATTTAGAGCTTCTGATTTCTGGTTTTATCTGATAAACACAGATAAAACAGCCCTGATACAAAACAATGAAATCAGTGTATACCCAATAAACACCAGAAAAACACTGGACATGGTTACTCAATTCACGTTGACTTCATCCCTTTCCATGTGAATAAATACAATAAAATAACTTAAAACCTAAAAAAAAAAAACAACATCTCTCATAGCAGTCAGGCAATGCCCCTCCTTCCTGACTTGTATCTATCATTGATTCATTCTGAATACTTTAAACTGAGTGGCAGCACATTCCTGCATTTCTATTGGAGGATTGCACACGCTGGTGAGATTTAAAACGAGATTACAATTAGAAACGGAGGGTTGTTATTGCTCGTGGGATTTAAAGCTATATTACAGTTCAATAGAGAGGATTCACACACTCGTGGAATTTAAAACAGAATTGAAAATTGTGAAGAAATGTAAAAAAAAGCCTAAAAACACAGAAACCCCTAGTTCATTTAAAATATCAATAAATCGTTTAATATAAATGATACAGACATCACAATAAGTATATTTCCATGTCGACAATATACATTAATTGTCATTAAACTCGGATGTCCTGTAATATACATATGTGTGGATACAAGTGCCTGGGGTCTGCAAAGAAAAAAAAACAATAAATAAATAAAACACGAAAAGAAGGAGGAGGAGATGGACATTGTTACCTTCCTTTGGCGACTTGTTTCTCTTACTGTATGACAGGGATTTCCTTTGTTTTCTACATTTCACATAAGAGTGTTGGAAACTACAAATTAAAAGTGAAATGGTGCTTTTGTCTGATTTACTTTTGCTGCGCCAATACCCTGAAAACACGTAAACTATCCGTGCTGTAGAGAGAGTCACTGGCAGTTCTCTCTGTAACTTCGCGTTCCTCTCAATTAATCTTGGTCATATTTTTGTTTTTTAAATTAGGTGCTTGGCTTTGCTGGGAATGTCATTTTTAAACAGTGTTACCAATTAAACTATAATATCTTAAACAATGAAACTGATCTATGATTTTATTAAGTTGCAAGATACATATAAAAACACTAGGAATATAAATCATGCTAATTTTACACAACAAATTCCAATGCACCACAAAACAGCTGAACAAATCCTTCTTACCCTGTGAGGCAGGGCTGAGGTCCTGCACGTGTAAATAGTGTGTTTTTGTTTGATTGTAAATAATGTTTTTGATGATCAAGTGTGTGCTAGATATGGTAGGGTATATTCAAATCCAGATTTTAATCCCACCCAAGTCTAGAGAGGAGGTGTCAGGGAGACTGTTCCTGGAGCGGGACCTCCTTTCTTGTTTGGTCAACTTTTATTTTCTAGTTGTTTTCAAGCAGTGTTTTGTTTTGAATGTTTTGTGTTTTTCTATCAAAGAAAACCTCCTGTGTCTCTCCTGTCAATCAGCGATAGCCACACCCGTAACAACACCCCTGTTACACCCTGAAATACATTGTAGTACATCATAGTTTAGAAAGAGCAATTAAAAAACTAGGGCTCTTTAAATAGCTCTTAATATACAATTAAAATCTGATCTGATGTGAAACTGTATAACCTAGTAAACAGACATGTTAAATATCCCTGGGAATTCTTATCTTCTAGGACAGCTACAAGGAAATGGTTCAAACCCTTACCTGTTTCACACTCCTTTCTGCCTCAGCTGAGACTGTATCATGGCTCTTGTGTTCCTTGTCTGTACACAACAAGCAAATACACGTCTGATCGGTTCTACAGAAGACCTCCAAAACCTTCTGGTGTTCAGCACAAAGCTTCTGCTCCAGATTTCCAATTGCATTGATCAGCTTGTGCCTCTTGAAAGCAGCCCCCTCATAGTGTGGCTTGACGTGTGTTTCACAGTAAGAGGCCAGGCACGTCAAACAGGATTTCACAGCTTTGAACTTTCTCCCAGTGCAGAAATCACACGGCACATCTCCAGGTCCAGCATAACTTTGAGCAGGAGGAGGATTGAGTCCTGTCTTCTTTAATTTCTCCACAACTTCAGTCAGCATGGTGTTTCTGCACAGAACAGGCCTTTGGGTAAAGGTCTCACTGCACTGGGGGCATCTGTAGACACCTGTATGATCAGTCTGATCCCAGCAGTTCTTAATACACCCCATACAGTAACTGTGTCCACATGGAATAGTGACTGGATCCTTCAATATCTCCAGACACACTGGACAACTAAACTGGTCATGCGCTACCAGAATATTCGCTTCTGCCATTTCTGTTGCAGTGAGACGGAGAGACTGACGATTTCACAAGAAACAAAACTTCACTGTGCTGATTTCCTGGAATTGAGTAAAGCTCTAGAGGTGGGGTTTGGGACTGAGGCCAGGTTTAGACAAGCAGGAGGAGCAGAAACTGCAGAATCAGATACTCTATGAAACTGTTTCTAAATCCACCAACAAATATTACAATGTTAAGATTAGGAATGAAACAACTGATATTAACAACTGTTTAATATCACGGCTGAAGAGTCTGACTTTGTGTTTTAGCTCCAAACCTATAATATGTAAAATTAAGGAATGTTCTGTTACACGTATGTTTTTGATGACGGTTTGAACGGCATCTCGTTACTTTAGTAACGCCTTACTGTAATAATATTACTTTAGTCATTAACGAGGTAATGTAACGCGTTTAGCTTTTAATGGCAGTAAAAACATTACAGTTACTTTCCAAACAATAAACGCGCTTGCCTCGTTCTCTTGTCTCTGCTGCGCAGCTACATCGGTTGTCTTTTCTTGTTTCAAAGCCAGTATATTTCAGTGCGGTTATAACCGTAAACGTGACGCGCTCTTTATTATTTATTTATTTATTTTTAATACTTTATTTAGGAAGGCCATGTGAGCTACAAGTAGCTCGTTTACAAAGGCGTGCTAGAAATAACAGCAGCAGGTTACAGGTTTCAAAAATAAAAATAATAAAAACGCATAATGACAAGACAATACACAAAGTACACATCAGATTTACACAGCACACACACAAGGCGTGTTTAAGCACTAGAACGACAGTTTTTTTTTTTTTTAATTCCCACAGGAGATGTCAGGTCTCAGTCCTGCGGGTAACAGCTTCCAGTCTGTAGCAGCAGAAAAAAACGAAAGACTTTCTTCCCGCAGCACTTTTTCCAGACGGTATATTAAAGTATTGTGTGTCTCAGACATTACGATAGGCTGTATTTACAGGTAAACTCAGAAACAAGCTGTTTAAATAAACTGGTAATGTGTTGTGTGCCCCTTTAAAGAGAATCCGATTCCAGTGATAATTCCTTGTGTTAGCAGGCGATCGCAAGTTTAATGTAGAATACGCGCTGCAGTGATGCGCTAGCGGAGTACACTGGAGCACACAGATACACATCCTGTTACACATTGTATCAATCTTCTTCAGCGATTCCTCACTAGCAGACTCGCAGATCACATCATTAGTCTAGAATAGGGAACACAAGTAACTCATTTAAACCTTGCTGTAAAGCTTACACAGTGGCGCTGACCACACAATCCTCCAAGCTGCCTTCCAATTTTACTACATACATCTTTAATGGGTTTTTCAAATTGAAGAGTTGTGTCAATATAAACCCCTAGATATTTGAAAGTGTCGGCTCTCTCCAATGCTGTGGTGTTACAAGTAACACGAGAGAAATTTGAACTAGTATTTTGTATCATTTTCTCTGAACTAAATAGATGATATTTGTCTTTTTTTTCATTTAAGATCAGACCATTTTTATTTATATTTTCAGTCACCACACGTCACGGATATCGCAACGTTTCCCTTACAGGGATATCCCGGACACACACAGAGCCCTCTGCGTTGTGATTGGCTCTTATTCTCGCCCTTCCATTGGCTGATGGAAGTGGTTTGGCTTTTCAGTTCTGGCGGGTTCTACATCGAGAAGGGTTTGTGTGCAGAACGGAGATCTGCGTCAAAGTACCTGCGTCACCGTGCGAGTGCGTGCGCAGCTCCTAAAGAACGACTTTCAGGTGTTTCTGGGGTTTCGTCACAACGGCAGCAGCTTGCGTGGTCTTGAGCGCATTATTATTACATATAAGCACTCTGATTTATTATATAACTGTGAATTGCATATGAGACAATACAACAATAATTAGCCAACAAGAAAATGAATGTTAAAACTGTCAGATCAGAATAACACCAGTGTCGGTTTCCCATCAGTCAGCTTTGCTTCAAGACATACAGCTCAGTAATGTTCCTGCTCCAGAACTGAAGTCTGTCTGAATTGCTTCTTTTATATTAAACAGATCCGTTTCGTATGTACAGAACGGTGTCTAATGATTCTGTTGTTCATTTATTAAGTTGAACAGATGAAGTGGATAGGGTGTGCTTGATTCGTGTCTGCCTTTCTCCTGCTTTAACAACTTTGCTTAGAAAATATTTTATGCAAAGTATGTTAAAGTGACTTGAACTCTAAATGCTGTATTAATGTTGTGTTTTAAACATACGCTGGCAGCGTGTAACAGTTACGTTTATTAGAATCAATTACGATGGGCTGCAGTTTTCTTTGTTCTGCTGGCTGTGTTTAACAGCTTTGAATTGGGGGAAAACGTTAAGAAGATATGAAAGGTGTTGTCAGTCAGAATAGAATAATACGATTCTTCTGCTGCTGGTGGCTGAAGGGGGACCCCAAGACCTCTGCTTTTTTTCTGCCTCCCCATTTTTTTGACCAGCAGCCGCTGCTGTTAATGAGAAGTGATGGATTGAGAGTATACAGTGTGGGGTGGGGAGTGTTGAGGAGGGGGTGCTGTTAATGAGAAGTGATGGATTGAGAGTATACAGTGTGGGGTGGGGAGTGTTAAGGAGGGGGTGCTGTTAATGAGAAGTGATGGATTGAGAGTATACAGTGTGGGGTGGGGAGTGTTGAGGAGGGGGTGCTGTTAATGAGAAGTGATGGATTGAGAGTATACACTGTGGGGTGGGGAGTGTTGAGGAGGGGGTGCTGTTAATGAGAAGTGATGGATTGAGAGTATACAGTGTGGGGTGGGGAGTGTTGAGGAGGGGGGTGCTGTTAATGAGAAGTGATGGATTGAGAGTATACAGTGTGGGGTGGGGAGTGTTAAGGAGGGGGTGCTGTTAATGAGAAGTGATGGATTGAGAGTATACAGTGTGGGGTGGGGAGTGTTGAGGAGGGGGTGCTGTTAATGAGAAGTGATGGATTGAGAGTATACAGTGTGGGGTGGGGAGTGTTGAGGAGGGGGTGCTGTTAATGAGAAGTGATGGATTGAGAGTATACAGTGTGGGGTGGGGAGTGTTGAGGAGGGGGTGCTGTTAATGAGAAGTGATGGATTGAGAGTATACAGTGTGGGGTGGGGAGTGTTGAGGAGGGGGTGCTGTTAATGAGAAGTGATGGATTGAGAGTATACAGTGTGGGGTGGGGAGTGTTGAGGAGGGGGTGCTGTTAATGAGAAGTGATGGATTGAGAGTATACAGTGTGGGGTGGGGAGTGTTGAGGAGGGGGTGCTGTTAATGAGAAGTGATAGACTGAATGTATACAGTGTGGGGTGGGGAGTGTTGAGGAGGGGGTGCTGGAGATGAACTGTGCTGGAGCTGGGAGTTGTAAGTTGGGAGCTGTGTGCTGTGCCATGTGAGAAGCTGAGAAACCAGATTGCAACTCAAGCTGTGGACTTGGATGATTGGAGCTGTGTGAGATCACTAGGAGCAGTAGCTGAGGATCAGTGGGTTTCCTACCTGGGAGCAGTGTGTTCATGAGCAGTGAGATATACACCCCTTCCCTTTAGACCTCTCTCTCTCTCTCTCTCTCTTTCTCAAGCACGTAGCCTGGGTAGACTGGCTGCACGGTGCTTTCATGTGTTTTAAATGGGATGTTTTAGTCTTTTAGGGGCTGTTAGCTTGACAAACCATCTGGAACTGTCTGCTAGCTTGATCCCAGAGTCGAGAAGTGACTGAAATCATTTGAACCCGAGCTCACGCTCTGAAGACAACAGAGCCTCATGGGCCTGTGCCAGCTGGGCACGCTGAAGATGTGAAAAACCTGCTTTTATTTGATCCCACAATATTGTACTGTCTCCTTTCATTCAGTTTGTAACTTTGTTATCTTTTTGGTGTTTGTCTATCCAGAGCGGACATTTCAGTTCTTCTATACTTCACACCCTCAGCTTCTGGGATGATTCAGGACTGTACCTGTAGTGTTCTTTGAGCAGCTTCACAATAGTATTACCCTGCTATCATTGGCTCCTTCAACTGGCAGGCAAACCTTTGAAAGATGCAATAGACTGAATCGCTCTGTTTTTTTTTCTTCTTACATCAGACCCAGCAGGCACTGGACCTGTATGAAATAGGCTGGTCTGCTGGTATTGTTTAGTTACAAAGACCTGTATGAAATAGGCTGGTCTGCTTGTATTGTTTAGTTACAAGGACCTGTATGAAATAGGCTGGTCTGCTGGTATTGTTTAGTTACAAAGACCTGTACGAAATAGGCTGGTCTGTTGGTATTGTTTAGTTACAAAGACCTGTATGAAATAGGCTGGTCTGCTGGTATTGTTTAGTTACAAAGACCTGTATGAAATAAGCTGGTCTGCTGGTATTGTTTAGTTACACAGACCTGTATGAAATAGGCTGGTCTGCTGGTATTGTTTAGTTACAAAGACCTGTACGAAATAGGCTGGTCTGTTGGTATTGTTTAGTTACAAAGACCTGTATGAAATAGGCTGGTCTGCTGGTATTGTTTAGTTACAAAGACCTGTATGAAATAGGCTGGTCTGCTGGTATTGTTTAGTTAAAGCAACACTGTGTGGTCATTATTATAGTTGAATATCTTTTATGTGTGTTTAACATTTTCTCCAAAGCTTTTTTTGTGCTCTTCATGTTTCCAGAGAGCAGTTGCTGTTGACAGTCCACTTAGTTTATGTTCACTTCAAAAGTATGCACAGACAAAACATGTATTGAAAATTAAAAACATTTAAAGAAAAAAGTACATAAAAAAGGTTTGCATTGATGTACAGAAATGTTAAAGAAAAGGTTATTAAAATGGTGCTTATTTATATTCATGTTTTGTTTTTAATTTAAAACCTGATTATAAAGATTGTTGACCTTAAACAGTGCTTTGAATAATAATACACAATAAAATTAATAAATAACAAACTGCTCCCCCTCTCTAAACAACTTGATTTAAACCATAAAGAGTCTTTAACAGAACAGTGCTTGGAACAGTCCTGAAGGTTGTGTGAATAGAGCCCTACATTTCCAATGGAACCACACCAAGTGAAAAGAATTGCTTTCAATCAGGCTCTGCGCAGCTGCAGTTTGTCCTGAAGAGGGCGACAAAGGCCAGGCTTAAAACACGTTTCTGCTTTTCCACTGTGGGCAGATTGCACATGTAATGCAATTTGATTGTGATTTACGATATCCATGGAAATATCTTCTTTCTTGTGATGATATTTCACTCACATTATTGTTAAAATAAGCAAAAATAAATAAATATTGTGCTTGTTTGGCAGGTGCTTCCATTTTCAAGAGTGCACAAATTATTACTGAGTCTTATTCACAAAGAACAGTCTCTAAAGTGATGTGACTCTCTATGTATGGGCCATTCTGACTTGACTGCAGATTTCCACCCCCAATACAACACAACCTGAAGGAATTAGAGGCTGGTAATCATTGAGGAATGGTCCCGTATCCCTCCAGCACAATTTAAAAAGCACCTTGCAGAATCGCTACCTGCCACGTCCAATCAGTGCCGTGCTGGCTGCCCATGGAGGCCCTAAACCATATTGACACTGCTATGGCAGATGTTCTGTTTTTTGCACAAATAATGAAAAATACAAAATACAAAATAAATGACCCATACAATGAAGTGTAAATCATTTGTGTTTAATGTGATTTGTCCTGATTTGTTTACAGCTAATATACAGTTTCATATTTTCATTTATTGCAGATTTCTTATATCATCTATTCAGTATTTATAACACACTAGTAAATGCTGTTACTATCCTGTATGACTTGTTCTATAATGCATTATAAAAACATTATAACTCATCGTTTAAGCATCTATAACATGTTAATAATCTATTTCAAATTGACACCTTCATATAAAGTGTTACCATAAACTTCAGCATCAAGTTCAAACGCTATTCAGCTAACAGGATTCTACTGTATACAGGAATCTGCTGGAAACTATACTGACATGCCTTTGACATGGCAAGTATTGTGAGCTGCTATTTACACAACCTTACATTGATAGGGATTGGAGCTGACAAAATAATCCCATGAATCTCAGCTGCTGTGCACTTCCATTCGTTATATAGATCTCAAATGTGCAGTGTTGAACGAAACACCTGCTATAGTAAACATGTGCCCTGAGAATAAGGCATAGAAACTGAGAACTTTCTTTAACCTCAAGCAGCATCAGATCTCATGCTTTTCAAACCTGCACATTTGAGTCCTATGCAGCCAATGGAAGTGCAATATAGGAACACATTGTGGAATTATTTAGTGAGCTACAATCACCTTAAGAGATACTTATCAGTACTTGCTGTGGGAATTCTAGCACTGTGCAGAGATGCCAACTAAGTCTGCCACTTGCTGCTATTTGTGTGTTTGTAATCAATAAATACTCAGGACATATTGAACATGTTATGCTGAAACAGCTGTCCAGTTGTGAGTGTTTACAATTACAGAAACACTAACCTGACAGATTAAACAGTAACAATGAGGCTGCCTCGGCTCCAAGTGTAAAAACAAATAATTCCCCTCGTTTCGCTCTGCAGGTGGCGCCGTTTTACCCCCTAACTTTCATCCAAAGTTGTGTCAGATTGAACATTCCCTTCACCCGAGGAGTGGAGAGGACAGACAGGGAGTTCAATACAAAGGGTTTCTTACAACACAAAACAGTCTAGTTCAGCTGGCAGATTGTTACAGGGGAATCATAAGAATGAAGCCCAAACCCAGGATAGAGCGGCTCAGTGAATGCGGTTTGGAATCTGTGCAGGAGGGTCATTGTGTCAGAGACGCCATAAAATGACAGAGTGCCGGCATTAAAGTCCAGATACACTCCTATTCTGGGGGAGCGGGGGGCAGTTATTGCAGTTCTGTTGTTATTGTGCAGGGCAGTGTAACTGGAACCAGAGCAGATCAAACTCCAGGACTTGTCATTGTATCCAAGGCGACAGGAACAATCCCTTCCTCTCCTGCTGATTCCTTTATATGTGACTCCTATAAAAGCCCCTCCCCCCCTCCACTCAATCTCCCAGTAACAGCGAGTCCAAGACACACCCTCTCTGCAAAGCACTTGGGAACAGCTCTCAAATCTCTCTGGGTGACAAGCATATGTCTGGATGTCTCTACTGTATGTCACTTTTCTGTTCCCTTCAGACAGATTGAGGTTTCTATACGCTGTGTTGGGGTCCAGTGTGAGCTGACAGGAATCTGATTGAAGAAAAGAGGATGGTTAGAGGAGAGACAGTTAGAAAAGTAATTATGCTATTCATTGTAAAATATTATACACTCCCCCGAAACAAGTATTGGGACAGATGAATACATGCAGAATGACTGGGGGTGGGGCATGTTTCCTTTTTACCCACTCAGACCCTTTGCTTACTAAATATCTTGAATAGAATATCATCCACTAAAATTCCTGCTCCCTCCACCCTGAACCCTCCTCCCCACTATTTTATAGACAAGTATATTTAAACTGTGATGTTTAAGATTGAAAATCAATAGATTTTATCTATAATTCTTACTGAAGATTTATTTCTGACTTAGGTTAAGTTCTCTATTTTTATTTTTCTGTCTTCAATAAACTGCTGCTATTAATTAAACCCTCTTGTTTAATTGTTTTGTTCATTATAATTCCTCGATCTTACCAAACTTCTTGAATCAAAATCAATCAAATGCAGCTCTGCATGGAATTACAGTTTACTTAATGTTCTTACGGGGTATGTGTTGCCATTTTACCCAATCAGACCCCTTGCTTACTAAATATCTGTAGTGTTAGCTCTTCTCCCAAATGTTTCAGTGAAAACAGACTTACATTTTAAAAACTCAGCTCTGTTCCTTGGCTCTGGAGCCTGCAGACTGTAAACTGCAACTTCATACACTGGGTATACAAAGAGAGAGAAATAGAATTGAAACATGTGGGTTCATACACAACACACAAGACTCCAAACAGCAATCTGAAACGAAGCAAGGCTTTTTCACGACATTTCAGGATGTAAAAATCCGTACTTCAAGATGTTCATGATTACAATGAATATGTATTCCTTCTGTATCGGTGCAGCAGCCAAAGCCAATGTGAACACGTCTGCCACTGCACTGGAGTCTTGTGTTCCTTCCTCTCCATCACATATCTTTGCCCAACAGTACGGTGTCCATATTAGGACACCCTTGTGCATCAAACATACAGCAGTCATTGTCTGTTCTGTCCACACATCACTCCCTCGTCTCTGCTTCATCAGTACCTGTTCCATCCTCCCTGCTCCCTCCTACCACCTCCCTGCTCCCTCCTGCATGCACCCTGCTCCCTCTAGTCTGCTTTATCACTCCATCCTCCCTGCTTCTTGCTCCCTCCACCATGTTGCCTCCTCCCACTTTCATGCTCCCTCCTCCCTGCTTTCTCTTCCATCCTTCATGCTTCCTCCTCCCTGCTACCTCCTCCCTTCTCAATACTGCATTATTTATATAGCCAGCAATCTGCAAGAGTTCTTTATTAATGTATTGCAAGTCCTGTCCCTCCTCAAGCCATGGTCTATTTGAGAAATCTCTAACAAAGGAATCTGTTTCACACCAACCTGTTTTGGATTTTTTGACGATTTCCCCCTTGCAGAAGTCCTCAATATGGTCTTTAAGTTCAGATACAGCTTTCCTCACAGCCCCAAAAGAGATGTCTGCATTGACAGTAACGCTGGGTAAGTCTCCAGCTTCAGGAGGGACACAGAGAGACTGGAAATTCTACAACAGGAAAGTGGAGAAAATGAGTTTTCAGTGAAACAGAATGGGGTCCACAACATTCCTGGAGAAAAACAAGGATTCATTCAATTGGAGAGGTCTGTCTGAAACCGTCCCAGTTATGGACTTGAGATTTTCTAACAAGCAGTGATGTTACCTGTAGAAAATGGATGTGATCCTCTGTCTCTGAAAGCTGTTTCAGCTCAGCGTTTCTCCTCCTCAGCTCAGCAATCTCCTGCTCCAGTTTCTTCATGCGTCCTTCAGCCTGATTCACTGCAGCCTTCTCGTTAGCTCCAATCAGCTCAATAACCTCAGTGTAGATCTTCTCAATGGATCGGATCAGCTCAGTAAAGATCTTCTCACTTTCCTTTATTTCTATGCATGCAGATCTCTGAGTGAAAGAACACAGTAGAGGAGACTTGATGGTTAGAATTGATATCAAAAACACATCAGGCATAGACAGTAAATTTCTGTAGATGTGTTCCAGTCCATCTGCTAATAATAATAATAATAATAATAATAATAATAATAATAATAATAATAATAATAATAATAACCCCCTCTTGTCAATACCCACTTTCAGTGTCTCCACACTCTGTTTCAGCTCCTCAGTTTCTTTCAGTCTCTCCTGGATTCTCTGTTGTATTTCTGTCTGTGTCTCTCCCAGCTGCTTCTGTGTAGAAACACAGTGACACTGTGACATTTCTGATGGGGCATTGAGTGATATCCTGTCACACCCAACACAGGCCTGTTTTAGTATGCTATTGAAACTGACAGAATCAATTTAGTTTAAATAAATTGTCCCCTTACAATGTTTGCAATAATTCTGAGTGGTTCTCAAATATAATTTGTTCTTCAGTTCTATACAACATGTGTGTATAGTAGTAAGATACAACACCATCTAGTGCACAGCTGCCAGCAATACAAAAGGACACTTGATCCACAGTAGCTGTCCACTAGATGGTACTGTTTCATTCTGGTAACAGTGAATGATGGCTGATCTAGCATGTGTTACATGTTTGTTTTGTTAAACACCTAGATAACTGAAGGAACTTTATCTTTAATCTAATATGTATTTAATATCAATATATATATATGTTATTTACTGTTTTTAAGTTCCTCCTAATGATAAAATGACCACCGGCGATCCAAACTTTAAAGGCAGTTTAATCAGGCAGTATTATGGACACCCTTGCAAGTTCTAAATCTTTGTAAACAGCAGCATTGTTTATTTCCTGCATTTCTGTGTGTGTGCAACAGTAAGTCTGTGCTTGTTTACTGAAAGACACACTTCTTTGCTGCAGCTTGTAATCTGATCTTGGTGTCGAGTTACAGGCTCCTGGTGAGTGGTGACGTCAGCGTTTTGTTCACAAAGCCTCGGGCTACAGCAGGTGACTGTGTGTCTTATCTATCGGCACGCCTTTTTACACAAGATGGCAAAATATAATATTGTGTATAGCATAAGCTTGTATGCATGTATTTGTGTTTTATTTTATAATTACAGTGCAGAAGCTCCAGCATATCTGCACCCAAAAGAAGAACCCCCTCCCCTCCCACCCCCACAGCAGCTCTCTCACATGAGAAGAGGAACACAGAAGCAGAGCCTGACCAACAAGCAGCTCAGCCTAAATGTGCTCCTGCAAGCCCCCCTGGCACTCAGCTGCACGCAGGCAACACTTACACACTTTGCTTATTTCCCTGTTTTTGCTACTTTTGTAAATATGTTCATATTTTTCTTTGTTTTTAGCTCAATCTATTCAGAATGTACCCAATGTTCATTTCATGTTCAAGTTTCATTCAGCAGTGTTAGATTGTAGCCAGCAATGCTGATTGTTTAATAAACAATAAATGAAGATCTTTTCTAAAGTGTTTTTTTGTGTTTTTTGTTTCCTACACCAAAGAGGGTGAGAGTGAGATTGTTGAGTGTTGTTTTACATGCAAGCCCAGTTTGTTCTGTTTTATTTGATGTGAGACACTTGCATGTCACCCCTACAGTTATGAAGCTGTACACACAAATCTGAAAACATTGAAAACAAGTGGAAATTGACCCGGAACTTAAAGAGTTTTAAAATAGGTGCTTGACTTTGGGAACTTTATGTTTACACAGTTTAACCAATTAAACTATAATATCTTAAACAATGAAACTGACACATGATTCTATAAAATAACCAAATATACAAAATACTAGGAATATAAATTATACTATTTTTACACTCAATTCCAATGTACCTCAAACTACCCAACTTAGCTTGAAATACATTTGAATCCCTAACACACACACACACACATATATAAAAAACTGATCTGATGTGAAACTGTATAACCTAATAAACAGACATGTTAAATATCCCTGTGAATTCTTATCTTCTAGGATAGCTACAAGGAAATGCTTCAAACCCTTACCTGCTTCACAATCCTCTGTGTCTCAGCTGAGACTGTATCATGACTCCTGTGTTCAATTTGTGAACACAACAAGCAAATACACGTCTGATCGGTTCTACAAAAGACCTCCAAAACCTTCTGGTGTTCAGCACAAAGCTTCTGCTCCAGATTTCCAATTGCATTGATCAGCTTGTGCCTCTTGAACGCAGCCCCCTCATAGTGTGGCTTGATGTGTGTTTCACAGTAAGAGGCCAGGCACGTCAAACAGGATTTCAAAGCTTTGAACTTTCTCCCAGTGCAGAAATCACACGGCACATCTCCAGGTCCAGCATAACTTTGAGCAGGAGGAGGACTGAGTCCTGTGTTCTTTAATTTCTCCACAACTTCAGCCAGCATGGTGTTTCTGCACAGATCAGGCCTTGGGGTAAAGGTCTTTCTGCACTGGGGGCAGCTGTAGACACCTGTATGATCAGTCTGATCCCAGTAGTTCTTAATACACCCCATACAGTAACTGTGTCCACATGCTGTAGTGACTGGGTCCTTCAATAGCTCCAGACACACTGGACAGCTGAACTCATCCTGAGACCACAAGTTTGAAGCCATTCCTGCTGCAGTGAGACACAGAGACTGGCTATTTCACAACAAACAGAACTGTTTAAAGCTCTAAGAGGCGGGGTTTTGGACTGAGGCCAGGTTATAATAAACAGGTTGAGCAGAAACTGAGTTATGTTTCATTTCAGCAGCAGTATGGAGTAGTGGTTAGGGCTCTGGACTCTTGACAGGAGGGTTGTGGGTTTAATCCCAGGTGGGGGACGCTGCTGCTGTACCCTTGAGCAAGGTACTTTACCTAGATTGCTCCAGTAAAAACCCAACTGTATAAATGGGGAATTGTATGTAAAAATAATGAGTAAAACATAATGTAATTGTATGTAAAAATAATGTGATATCTTGTAATCCATGCATTCCACACTGAGCAGCTCTGTGTTTTAAGACACTAGACGAGAATCTCAGCTGGAACGTCTATTAGCACTTTATAAGAAAAATACACCATAGTGGAGTGTTCTAACATGTTCAAGAGAAATATCAAGCTGGAGTGAATCTAGCAGCAGTGCAGGGATGCTGGAATGGGCTAACAGGGATATACTATTTCAAAGATTAGGAAACAATACAATAATACAATAGGGATTTATAAAGAGCCTTCTGTGAAACACCTCAAAGAGATGTATATGGAATAATAATAATGATTCAATACCCTGTTGAACAAAAAGGATTTTAATCTTGATTTAACAATTGGCTCTGATGCTGAGTCCCTGATATGCAGATGCTCTTTGAGGCTGCATGATTTTTTTCTCTGACTTCACTATGATGTCATGGTGTGTGATGCCATTGTGCACCACACTCCTTAGCTGTGAGGTCACACAGGTGCTCAGGGCTCTCAGGACAGTGTCCAGCCTCCTGTCTAGTGCAGAGGGTGAAGCAGCAGAAATAATTGCACAATATATTGCATCCTGCAGCCACCTCATGCAGCCTCTCGGTGCATCTGCTGTGCTCATATAGTGAAGTTTGGCATATCATCATGAACCTCAAAGCATTTAAGCCATCTGCATGTGAGACTTTGGTGTACAAACTCACTACATCAAGGGAAATAAGGATAATGTTCTAACTTTGTAACTTCATTTGATAAAGTTATCTTATGAACGCACCTGTATCCCTTAGAGATGAGGGTAACTCCACCACTAGTGGTCTGAGATACAAATCAATGCAATTTGAGAGAGGTTCAATGAGAGAACCAAGACCAGAAACTATGGGACTACCTGGTGGATTATCAAGTGATTTATGGAGCTCAGGCAGCACATATAGTACAGGCTTAACAGGAGAGTTACTCTTCAGATACAGATGTGTATTATCAGACATGCAGCCACATTTCAATCATTTGTGTAAAACAACCTCTTTCTGATTTAAAACCTTGATTCCTCATGAAGTGTGGGCTGGAATCACAATATGTGCTTCTGCTATTTCTGTTGAAATAATACAGAGACAGGGATGGGTTTCACAAGAAACAAAACTTACCTGTGTTTCTGAATTTCAGGAGTTACATAAAGCTCTAAGAGGCGGGGTTTGGGACTGAGGCCAGGTTTAGACAAGCAGGCTGAGCAGAGACTGCTGAATCAGTGTGAGAGGGGCGGAGAGGAGAGAGTTGGGAGTGGGACTGGAGTTTGAGAATGGCACCCAATGCACAGCACTCTTTCAAGACTGATTTATAAACTGATAAATCTGCCGAAGTTTACAGAATATCACGATGTGTTTCTGAGATGTCTGAGACCATTGATCATTCACTGAGATATCTTGTGTTTTTATTTATTTTATTTTTTATGTGACACCATTTATTCAATTTTTCTAACTATTGCCATTTGACTCATAAAATGATAGTGCTTTATAATTAGATTGTTTTATAAGTAATGTTATAAAAAAAATTCTGAAGCTACTACAAATTAAAAAAAAATACAGTTCTTTGCAATACATGAATAAATGAACAATGAAGCCCTTTGCAAAGCACAGATATTTTTCATTCTTTTACACTTGTGTTATTTTCGTGTTTGGTGATTGGATAGCCATTTGCTTTAAGCTTCGAAGTGTCTGTCCCTTGGCTATAAGATACAATACACTGTACACTAGCCGTAAGTAGAATCTGTCATGGGTACCTGCTATGGACAAAAAAGTCACATCCGTACCTCCAAAATGAATGAAATTAGGATAGCAAGGAATTCGTTGCCAGTGGCTTTGTTATGGCTGTTTGCTAGCGCCAGCAGCAGGCTTGAACGTCAACCTAGAGTTGAAATAAAATCTCTTAAACCTCATTTAGAAACACCAATATATTTAGAAAGCAAGGGATCTGAGTTAATAAAATGGACAGAAATGCCCCCACTTCAGTTCTCAATTGTTTTTGGAGGGGAGGGGAGTTTTCTTCTTCAACAAGGAGAACAAGTGGAATAACAAGAACAAGCTTGTTTCCATGTTTAGACTGTCCATTTCTCCTGATTTATCACAGTATTAACAATGGGTTTGACTGCTGTGTTAGAGTGTCTAGTTCTGTACAGGAATATAAGAAGGATGGAACTCCAGCCATTGGAATAATTGTGTCAATACCCTCGATTCACCATGAAGTGTGATCCTGGGCTGGAATCACAATATGTGCTTCTGGTGTTTCTGTTGAGATGATACAGAGACAGGGATGGGTTTCACAAGAAATGAAACTTACCTGTGTTTCTGAATTCCAGGAGTTATATAAAGCTCTAAGAGGCGGGGTTTGGACTGAGGCCAGGTTTAGACAAGTAGGCTGAGCAGAGACTGCTGTACCAGTGTGAGAGGGGCGGAGAGGAGAGAGTGGGACAAGAGATTGAAAATGGCACCCTCTGTCACAGCCCTCCTTCAAGACTGAAGCTTTCTCCCAATGGGACAGGCCCATTCCCAGTAGAGAATCTGAATGTGGGCAGGACATTGGCTACACAAACAATCCCACCTCCTTCCAAGAACCCAGTCCTATATACAGGACACGTGATCGGCTTGCATGAGAAATCCTGGAGTGATCTTTCCTTTCTACTGGAGAGAAATCGAGGACTCTCAGTATATCTGCAGGGACATGTCATGTGTTCTTCATGAGTGATGAAAGGCTTTGCAATGATAAACTGTGAAGCTCTTTGGTCCTTCATCACACCTGCAGATATATCTGGAATGGACTGACTGTTCAGCTTCGGGTTTTCACTTCTCAAAAGACATACAGCAGCCACCAGATCCTCTTTACTTGCATTAGCTGACAGAGTTATTGAAATCATGCTGTAGTTTGATACAGATTTGTTATATTAGTATTGTGGAGTGTAGAAAAGGTATAGTGATTCAAGCAGCACTATCACTATACTCCAGAGGTGAAGTCTGAGTTTGCTCTGCAGCCCTCCTTCAGAAACGGGTTGACTTGTTTTTTGCAATTGTTTTACCATAAGAATAGACTTCAGCTTGGATGTCAATGTTCTCAGTGACATCACAGGCAGTGTGACATCACAGTAAAGTCAGAACGTTCAGTTTCCCAGCAATGACAGATACAACAGGACAGCAAAGACCTGTCAGCACTTACTGATGCTAGACCCCTGCGATATGAGAACCAGGCAGAGCTGCAGTGACTCCTTCAGTTGTTCTCCAGATCCCTGGCATGGATTCTGGGATGTATAAAAGCTGCATCTCCCTGTTGCCAGTCAGTTTCAGTTCTACCAATGGTAGAACAGCACTTAAATCAAGGGAAGTAATGTTAAAATTTTACAATGCATTAGTAAGAGCTCACCTAGAATATTGTGTTCAGTTCTTTTCACCTTGTTACAAAAAGGATATTGCTGCTCTAGAAAGAGTGCAAAGAAGAGCAACCAGAATTATCCCGGGTTTAAAAGGCATGTCGTATGCAGACAGGCTAAAATAATTGAATCTATTCAGTCTTGAAAAAAGAAGACTACGTGGCAATCTGATTCAAACATTCAAAATCCTAAAAGGTATAGACAATGTCGACCCAGGGGACTTTTTTGACCTGAAAAAAGAAACACGGACCAGGGGTCACCAATGGAGATTAGATAAAGGGGCATTCAGGACAGCAAATAGGAGGCACTTTTTTACACAGAGAATAGTGAGGGTTGGAACCAACTCCCCAGTATTGTTGTTGACGCGGACACCCTGGGATCCTTCAAGAAGCTGCTTGATGAGATTCTGGGATCAATAAGCTACTAACAACCAAACGAGCAAGATGGGCCGAATGGCCTCCTCTCATTTGTAAACTTCCTTATGTTCTTAAGTTTTTAAATGTTTAGGTCCGTTACTACACCCCCCTCCCCTCATTTAGCATATCTTGATAATTTTACTGGGATAGTAAGGTATGTTACACAGCAGAGTCTGCAGGACTTGGGTTAATATAGAGCTGACTTATTCACCCAGTCAGTAAACAAGACAAATATGAAACTGTTTTCTTATTCTTCTAAAATAAATGAAACAATAAATACATATATGTCTAAAGCCAAATCCATGTTAACTAATGTATTCACGTTGCTAATGATTAGCCTGTGTAATAAATAATCCATTCCTTACTCAAGTTTGTGTTTTATTGTTTTATCAATATTATACAATCCATTTTCTACAAATTGAGAAAATAAACTCTGAAGTTTTATAATGTTAAACTGACCACCCTGAAGTCAGTCAATAGGTTACTAAAAATATGAATTAGACTAAACAACTCAAATATCAACAGAAACGTATTTGTTAATAATTAATTATACAAGACTGTAATGTGGGGGTTTTATTTCTGGGATTTTACTAAACTGCTTTTATGTAACGTTTACCAGGGGCAGTATATAACACCAAATTAGTCGTGGCTTTTAAGAAATTACTACAGTTAAATGCTTTAGCTAGAAAGTATTCACAAATCATTCAACATACATATAACTCTCTACATACACTGACAATGCTTGTATGTGAGTTTTTCAAAAAGAAAATTTTTCTAAAAGACTGTAAACATCATACAAAAGCATGCAATTGAAAAAAGTCAAAATAATTAGGGGGGCTATAGCCCGACTTAGCCAATATGTTCCTACGCCTATGGTAAAAATAATTATATGACGATTTTTAAGCAAACTGTATTCGTGTGACTTGTAAAGCTCATGCATTAAACATGTAATTGTTTCGATTGTGTTGTGGTTTAAAAATAATAGTGCAGTTTTATTTTATTTTATTTTATTTGGCTTCTGTTCACTTACAACAGCGTTTAAAAATATGATTACATAACATCTATGTACAGCCCGAGATCACGGATCAGCTGCTCAAAATCCAACATAGCTGCCAAACCATGTGGCCGATCCAGTTTTCCTTAAGTAGAATCAGTCGTGGACATGAGCTCACCATGTACAAAATTTTTCACAGCTGTACTATTTACTGTTCATGAGAACAAGAATTTTGAAAATTGCACAAAAAATGTCATTAAATCGAAGGCCGCCATATTGACCATGGCACAACATCCCATAGTCCTCTACATCCTTCTCAAATTTCATGCATTTTGGTGCAGATAAGCAGTTTTATAGGCAGTTGCGTATGTTGATGATGTCATGCATCGTGGAAAACTTCGATTTTCACAGTAGCAACTTCCCTTGAACAAGTGTAACAGATGACCATACTCAGATGTTTTATTCCAATTTGTGTTTCAATCGGATAAGCGGTTTCAGAGAAGATGTTTGAATTTTGATAATTTTTTTTACGACATTAATCGATGTGGTTGCCAAACCACATAACCAATCAGCTTCATATTAACAACAGTAAATCATGGACTATCCCTCAACATGTATAGCAATTTTCAGAACTCTGCAGTAAGTGGTTTCCGATACATAGGCATTTTAACAAATTCCGCAAAATCCAATATGGCTGCCAAACCATGTGACTTGCGCAAGTTTGGACACCTGACCTCCTATCTTCACATAGCCACCTACCTACACACCCAATTACATAAGCCTGCGATCAGGTCTCGGAAGAAAGAAAAATAATAATAATAATAATAATAATAATAATAATAATAATAATAATAATAATAATCCTAACAGAAACAATAGGCTTCCCCAGTCTGTGGCTTGGAAGCCTAATAATAATAATAATAATAATAATAATAATAATAATAATAATAATAATAAACAGCAATAACAATAGGCTTCCCCAGCCTTTGGCTGGGAAGCCTAATAATTGGTGTTACACTTATGGAGCGCCGTTTCAAACCCAGAGATACCAAAGCGCTGGGATGTGAATCTGCCCTCATGTTTTTTTTGTTTGTTTGTTTGTTTTGTTTTGTTTTTAATATTTCTTTATACATTATTCAGCTACGTGTGGTTATTATTCTTTAGCAGCGTACTGTAAGGTGTCTGTAAGTGTATGTTATTAATGTAGTTAACGTTATATTAACTGGAGAGCTGCTTTTTCAATAGGGCTCATCCACGGTCATGTGACACCGGAAACAAAGGCAATAATAACCATTTCATGCCAATTATGTTTTGTATTTTTGCCTGTTCCCCAATTGTTGTGTTTTACTGAACTGTATAATCTCGGGACTACGGCTGCTATAGTTAAATTGAAAATCGATTTTTCGATTGATTCCATTCCTCATTATATACAGTACATCGATATAAATACTGAATAATCGATTCAATAATCACTTTAGTAACGCGCATAGTTAATAACATTAAGTTTATCAAGGAAACTGCACCGAACGCCCTGCTTTGTTAGTTCCAGTATTTCTGACAGACAAGCAGTGGGCGTGCTCTTCTTCTCCTGCTCGTGTTAACTAGCATCTGTTTTGCTGGTCCCATCCTACCAGCGAATCAGTTTTGAAAATGCTTTGTAAGTACACGCCCCTCTGTGTGTTCAATGCAAACAAACAAAAAAAGCGTGGCCCCTTGAATCCAGAGCAGGACGACAGGCTTGTATTCCTGGCAAACAGCCTGTAAATAAATTGTGCACACTGAAGAAAACTGACTGTAGATAGTTTGTGCTTCTTTGGAGTTTCAAAATGAACGGTTATATAATAAATATTTAATAATATTCAATAATGTTAAAAAAATAAATAAATTAATTAATTAATTAACGATCAGTGATGTTCACCACAATTTTGGAGTAATGGTCAGCTTGACTTATAGAGGATCTGCATGTTGTGGTAAGTAAATCCATTTATTATTATTATTATTATTATTATTATTATTATTATTATTATTATTATTATTATTATTATTATTATTATTATTATTATTATTATTATTATTATTATGTTTTAGGCAGGGATTTCCACATTGTGTGTTTCACAGATAGTGAAATTTGAAGACGACCACCAACAACATTATGTATGGGTTATGCCTGCCCATTGGGAAGATATCGCTGAGCTCTTTATAGCAGACCTGCCGATAGGCCGCTTCCTAGGATGACGCACTTGGTCCACCAAGGGATTAAAACCGTCATCCTGAGGAAGCCATTTCTCTTTTTCCTTCTCGGGACGGTATGGTAAGGACCTTTGTGTTCAGCTGAGCTTCTCGAGACGATCAAGTTGATTGTATTTCCCTTGCATTCGTACTGAAAGCTGGCTCGCTGCTTTCCCGGAATCAATGTCTGAAAAAGACCGAGCCTTTTGCCTTTCTGTCTTTCAGCGGCATCCTCGTCTGCATGGTAGGCTGCTCTTTCTTATCTGTCTGTGTCCTGTGTGAACAACTGCCTGTGCAGTCACCCTCACGAATGGTTGTCTATTTCCTTCTTGGGAGAGCACAGTTCCTCCACGCTGCTAGGCCTTGCCGTATCCCCGCTGTCGAGTAGACCTCGCTGGCTGCTAGGCTCGCCCAACTCAGTGAGTCGGGCCTTGTAAACAAACAGTGTGCTCTCCCCTATCTATTTCTACTGTGTTTTTTTGTTATCAGCTTTCAACTCGCCTGCTGCATCTTCGGCCTTTGTGTCTCCCTGGTCTATGCTACACGCTGACCAGGTGTGTGACCACATGGTTAGGGTAGACACCATTCCATAACACCCCCCCCCCCCAGCTGCTTCAGTACCGCGGTGCATGCATAGCCCTTGGTACTTCGGTATCTAGGTGCGCACGGTGCTCATTGCACACGGCACACGGTGCAGACAACAGGATAACACATCTGGCCTAAATTAGCAAAAAGCCAGAAAGGTCAAATGCGAGTTCACACTACACACACTATTCTATGCACACGGCACATTTTAACTCGCCCAAAGTTGAAGCTCACACAAACATGACACTGATACACAGAAACAACGAAAGAAGTGAAACCACAAGGCATTATCCCTTTACCATTGGTTGGGTGTCAGGGGCAAGGAAGGAGAAAAGCATTAGTAGATGTATTTATTGTCATGTGATCTGTGAATATTAGAGAGAGATAACCTGCATATTAAAACTGCTGTTGTTTGAAGACAAAACACTTCAGCTCACCTATTAAAAATTACATCACTCCTGTCTTTTCCCTGATCTGCATTGCCCAGTTCAAATGTCCCCACTGTAACCCAAGACTGAAGATAAAGCTCCTTTCACACTCTCAAGATAGTCACATCTTTTAACTCAGAGTTACTAAGTTACTGAATCCTGGAGGTGAGGAAGGAAGGAGAAAGGAAGCCTGGAATCATAAAGCCCTCTGACTAGTCTGGGGAATGGTTTCAGCTATCCAGGGGTGGCCAACCCTTGTCCCTGGAGAGCCACAATCCAACAGGTTTTATAGGTAACCATTCAGAAATGGATGATTTAAGGGTTACCTATAAAACCTGGCAGATTGTGGCTCTCCAGGACCAGGGTTGGCCACCCCTGAGATAGACTGAGATAGACAAGGGCACTGAAACATTGAGCAGGCAGTGTTATGCAAATGAAAATATGAAGTCAGTACCTTAGATGGTCTCTCAGGTTTGAGTCTTTCACCCTGTGACGGAGGCAGCTTTGTTACATGACAGACACAAGGGGTCCATGTTTCTTGGGCAATACCCGTGATCAAACTTGAACTAGAGGATCACAGAATACAGCTGTGTTCTGAATATGAAGATCATTTGTTACGTGTCATCTGGAAACCACAAAGTCACATGAACCATATATGGCAGCCACATGAGGTCACAGATAGGGTACTGTTAAGATCAGGCATAAGGAGTTTCCAGAATATTTAAAATATGAAGCTGGTACTGTATCTCAAACAGATTATGAGCTATAGGTGTGTGGAATTGAATATGAAAGGACAAGCTTCAGATATGTGGATGTCCCATCCCATAAACAATACAGCCTACGTGGACATTCAAATGAGACTTTTGTTTTAAAACAACGACCGCATACCTATTGTGGTTGTAAATTGTGATTTTAACCAATGTACATTCCTGGTATAAACAAAAGAGAAAAATATAAAGAAAATAATAACAATCTACTTACCTTTTTCTTGTTCCCCTGTCTCTCCTGTTTTCTCTTCTGCACTCGCTTCACATCCAGACACTACACAAAAAAGGAAATGTTTAATTCTCACCCACAACTAGTAATTCATGATTATATACATTCAACTAGTTAAGAGTAGAATGTATATCTAAACGAGGTGTGTAACAATTCATCATGTATCGATGAATCAGGACACTTTCTTTACATGAGATATCGTATCATCATAGAGGTCTGTATCGTGTGCATCGTGATTCAAGCCCAAAGCACAGCTCAGCTCACTGTAGTTCACAGAGTGGTTCTTGAATGAAGAGTGTGTTTTATAGTTGGAATGAATGTATACTCTTCCTGTCTCATTTTATTTGTCTTCTAATAAAACAGTCACTTGTTAAATGATAATTTGATCCTATTATGCTTCATACAAGTAGCCCATCAGGACCATTGCATGTATTGTGATTCATATCGTATCCTGACCTGCGTACAGTGATGTGTATTGTATCGTGACGTTAGAGTTACACCTATAATGAAAATGAATATTAATAAGAAAAGGTTACTGGATGTTTGAAGTCTTCACAATAATGTATAGAGTTCAGCATCAAATAACTTTACTTGGCAATCTGAGGACATGTTCTGGATCCAGCTGTTAAATACAGTACAGGTTGAAACATGCTTTCATTTCCATACAGGATGCTGTATATGCCAGTTATACAAACAGAAAACTGCATGAACTTTCACATAGTGCTGTGGCTATTTCAAGCTTGAGGATATCCATAAACATGTTGTCTGTATCCTCATTCATGGAATAGCAACCCTGTTCTGTACTCTGTGATCCTCCACGACGGACCTCTGCCTATCTTATTCCCTGCACATCTCCACTCTGGCATGCACTTGCCGATTTCTTCATGAGCAACATACGAAGAATCCGACCCTTCCTCACCAACTACACCAACCAGCTCCTGGTCCAGGCCCTGATACTCTCCTGCCTAGACTACTGCAACTCCCTCCTGGCTGGCCTCCCTGCGTCCGCTAACCGTCCGCTCCAGCTTATCCAGCTGCTCGCCTGGTGTTCTCTCTGCCTCGCTTCTCCCACGCAACTCCACTGCTCCGCTCACTCCACTGGCTCCCGATCACCGCTCGCAACCAGTTCAAGACTCTTGTACTCGCCTACAGATGCCTTGAACAGACTGCACCCAGCTACCTCCAGACCCTCACCTCTCCCTACACCCCCACTTGACCTCTCAACTCCTCTTGCACTAGAAGACTTGATCTACCTCTTCTTTGCTCCACTGCCTCCAGAGCCCGCTCCTTCTCCACCCTCGCCCCGCAGTGGTGGAATGACCTTCCTACAGATGTCAGGACTGCCCAGTCACTGACCACCTTCCGGCACCTCCTCACCTCTTCAAACAGCACCTGTTTCCCTCTGGACACTTATCACTCCTCCTTAAATGTGCTTTACTTGCTCTTATCTGCCCCCTATTGTACTGCATTTAATCCTGTACTTTAGAGTACTGTAATCTGTCACAAGTGTTATTTAATCTGTAGTATTTTGTATATCCTGATGTAACTATCACTGACACTGTTATCTGCTCCGTTATTGAATTGTATTTTGTCACACTTGAACTTGCTTGAACAAAAGTCATTGTATTTTTATCTCTCTCTTAATTGTATTATTACTTGTACTGTGATTCTGGAAATGTATATTTTTTGTTTAGGACTGTAAGTCGCCCTGGATAAGGGCATCTGCTAAGAAATAAATTATATATATATGGTGGTTAAAGAAAAGGGCTTGTAACCAGGAGGTCCCTGGTTCAAATCCCACCTCAGCCACTGACTCATTGTGTGACCCTGAGCAAGTCACTTAACCTCCTTGTGCTCCGTCTTTCGGGTGAGACGTTGTTGTAAGTGACTCTGCAGCTGATGCATAGTTCACACACCCTAGTCTCTGTAAGTCGCCTTGGATAAAGGCGTCTGCTAAATAAATAAATTATATATATATATATATATATATATATATATATATATATATATATACACACCGTATACATAGCACTATTATTCTATGTTTTGTTAAGGTTTGGTATTTAAACGGTTTAAAATGAAATAAAAAAGGCATTCAGATGAATCCAGACCGACATTGATAGAAAATAAATAAATAAATAAATAAATAAATAAATAAAAAGATACACGCACCCTATACAAGCATTGGTTTGACATATGGTCTGCGTTGTATTAATAATATCTAGCTATATCTAACATTATTAGCGCTGTGAATGCAACAGAACCCACAGTTTGTGGAGATTGCAATAAATAAATACATAAATAAATACAATTATGTTTAGGCTAGATAGTTGTTAGCTTAGTTAGTTTGTATTCTCTATTAATTCAATGTTATTCATTGAAAAAAGGAACGAGAACCAGCCCATTATTACTTTTTATATATATATTTTTTGAATAGGGGAAGTTAGCGGGCAATGTTCCTGCTTTGCGGGTAGGGGTACAGGCAGGCATGAACGCATTTAAGTTCAACACTAACCCTGAATAAAATGTTGTTCCTTTTATTAAGCAGCAGTATAAACAAAAGCCAGTTTTCGCTTTAGTGAAGTAGGCTACAATATATATTTTTCATTAAAAACTTGTTTATTGAAATGAATGTTCAGCTTTCATATTGAAGCTTGTTGTGTAGGCCTACTACTCATTCAATCAAAACAAAGTAATGTAGGAATTTGCTTGAATCGTTCAATATCTTTTTCAAAAGCTTATTTCATTTGTGTATAAAAAATGACAGTAGAGTCGCAGTCCTTCCTTCGCAGCCAGTGTCATCTTTATGGCACGTTAATGGTAAAGTAATTAAATGTCCCAGGCAGTGGGCTGTCTCTGTTTAGCGCACGCAAGAACTTGCAGAATGGATAAAACTGTGTTGAGAATTGTAAGAAAACCCATTTGAGAGCAAAACATTTAATTACATTTTTAACTTTCCTTGTTGAAGAGGTTCTGGGCTATGCCTCGTCAAGCCCACATTTTGCAAAAGGTTGTGATGGTTCTATAACTCGAGAGAGTCGTGGTTGATTTCCTGTGTTAATTCATATTCATTTATTAAGTTCCGCAATGCTGCAATAATTACAGTTTCTCTGCAACTCTTTAATAGATTTCACTCATGTGCGATTTTACGCAAAACATTCGCAACACAAGCAGAGTTGCGAGAAAGATGAGAAAATTCGCAAGATATTTGAATATTTGCTACCATGTACTTACTTGGTTCTTGTTCCTCTGTCTCTTCTTCTGCACTCGCTTCACATCCAGACACCGCACAAAATGGAAATATTTAATTCTCACCCACAACTAATGATTCAATGTTTATATATGTGCAGCTCTAAGTCAAGAATAGAATGAATCAGGACACTTTCTTTACACTTATCATATCATCATAGAGGTCTGTATCATTTTTATCGTGATTCAAGACCAAAAGCTCAGCTCAGCTCATTGTAGTTCACAGAGTGGTTCTTGAGTGAAGAGTGTGTTTTATAGTTGGTATGGATACATACTCTGCCTGTCTAATTTCATTTGTCTTCTAATAAAACAGTCACTCGTTAAATGATAATTTGATCCTATTATGCTTCATACAAGTAGCCCATCAGGAGCATTGCATGTATTGTGATTCATATCGTATCCTGACCTGCCTATAGTGATGTGTATTGTATCGTGACGTTAGAGTTACACCTATAATGAAAATGAATATTAATAAGAAAAGGTTACTGGATGTTTGAAGTCTTCACAACAATGTATAGAGTTCAGCATCAAATAACTTTACTTGGCAATCTGAGGACATGTTCTGGATCCAGCTGTTAAATACAGAACAGGTTGAAACATGCTTTCATTTCCATACAGGATGCTGTATATGCCAGTTATACAAACAGAAAACTGCATGAACTTTCACATAGTGCTGTGGCTATTTCAAGCTTGAGGATATCCATAAACATGTTGTCTGTATCCTCATTCATGGAATAGCAACCCTGTTCTGTACTCTGTGATCCTCCACGACGGACCCCTGCCTATCTTATTCCCTGCACATCTCCACTCTGGCATGCACTTGCCGATTTCTTCATGAGCAACATACGAAGAATCCGACCCTTCCTCACCAACTACACCACCCAGCTCCTGGTCCAGGCCTTGATACTCTCCTGCCTAGACTACTACAACTCCCTCCTGGCTGGCCTCCCTGCGTCCGCTAACTGTCCGCTCCAACTTATCCAGCTGCTCGCCTGGTGTCCTCTCTGCCTCGCTTCTCCCACGCAACTCCACTGCTCCGCTCACTCCACTGGCTCCCGATCACCGCTCGCATCCAGTTCAAGACTCTTGTACTCGCCTACAGATGCCTTGAACAGACTGCACCCAGCTACCTCCAGACCCTCACCTCTCCCTACACATCCACTTGACCTCTCAACTCCGCCTGCACTAGAAGACTTGCTCTACCTCCTCTTTGCTCCCCTGCCTCCAGAGCCTGCTCCTTCTCCACCCTCGCCCCGCAGTGGTGGAATGACCTTCCTATAGATGTCAGGACTGCCCAGTCACTGACCACTTTCCGGCACCTCCTCACCTCTTCAGACAGCACCTGTTTCCCTCTGGACACTTATCACTCCTCCTTAAATGTGCTTTACTTGCTCTTATCTGCCCTCTATTGTACCGCATTTAATCCTGAACTTTAGAGTACTGTAATCTGCCAAGTGTTATTTAATCTGTAGTATTTTGTATTTAATTATATCCTGATGTAACTATCACTGACACTGTTATCTGCTCCGTTATTGAATTGTATTCTGTCACACTTGAGCTTGCTTGAACAAAAGTCATTGTATTTTTATCTCTCTCTTAATTGTATTATTACTTGTACTGTAATTCTTGAAATGTATATTTTTTGTTTACGACTGTAAGTCGCCCTGGATAAGGGCATCTGCTAAGAAATAAATTATATATATATATATATATATATATATATATATATATATATATATATATATATATATATACACCATATACATAGCACTATTATTCAATGTTTTGTTAAAGTTTGGTATTTAAATGGTTTAAAATGAAATAAAAAAGGCATTCAGATGAATCCAGAAGACCGACATTGATAGAAAATAAATAAATAAATAAATAAATAAATAAAAAGATACACGCACCCTATAGAAGGATTGGTTTGACATATGGTCTGCGTTGTATTAATAATATCTAGCTATATCTAACATTATTAGCGCTGTGAATGCAACAGAACCCACAGTTTGTGGAGATTGCAATAAATAAATACATAAATAAATACAATTATGTTTAGGCTAGATAGTTGTTAGCTTAGTTAGTTTTTATTCTCTATTAATTCAATGTTATTCATTGAAAAAAGGAACGAGAACCAGCCCATTATTATTTTTTATATATATATAATTTTTGAATAGGGGAAGTTAGCGGGCAATGTTCCTGCTTTGCGGGTAGGGGTACAGGCAGGCATGAACGCGTTTAAGTTCAACACTAACCCTGAATAAATTGTTGTTCCTTTTATTAAGCAGTAGTATAAACAAAAGACAGTTTTCGCTTTAGTGAAGTAGGCTACAATATATATTTTTCATTAAAAACTTGTTCATTGAAATGAATGTTCAGCTTTCATATTGAAGCTTGTTGTGTAGGCCTACTACTCATTCAATCAAAACAAAGTAATGTAGGAATTTGCTTGAATCGTTCGATACATTTTTCAAAAGCTTATTTCATTTGTGTATAAAAAATGACAGTAGAGTCACAGTGCTTCTTTCGCAGCCAGTGTCATCTTTATGGCAGGTAAATGGTAAAGTAATTAAATGTCCCAGGCAGTGGCCTGTCTCTGTTTAGCGCATGCAAGAACTTGCAGAATGGATAAAACTGTGTTGAGAATTGTAAGAAAACCCATTTGAGAGCAAAACATTTAATTACATTTTTAACTTTCATTGTTGAAGAGGTTCTGGGCTATGCCTCGTCAAGCCCAGATTTTGCAAAAGGTTGTGATGGTTCTATAACTCGAGAGAGTCGTGGTTGATTTCCTGTGTTAATTCATATTCATTTATCAAGTTCCGCAATGCTGCAATAATTACAGTTTCTCTGCAACTCTTTAATAGATTTCACTCGTGCGATTTTACGCAAAACATTCGCAACACAAGCACAGTTGCGAGAAAGATGAGAAAATTCGCAAGATCTTTGAATATTTGCTCCCATGTACTTAACTGGTTCTTTTTCCTCTGTCTCTAGTTCTGCACTCGCTTCACATCCAGACACCACACAAAATGGAAATATTTAATTCTCACCCACAACTAATGATTCAATGTTTATATATGTGCAGCTCTAAGTAAAGAATAGAATGAATCAGGACACTTTCTTTACACTTATCATATCATCATAGAGGTCTGTATCATTTTTATCGTGATTCAAGACCAAAAGCTCAGCTCAACTCACTGTAGTTCACAGAGTGGTTCTTGAGTGTTTTATAGTTGGTATGGATACATACTCTCCCTGTCTCATTTCATTTGTCTTCTAATTAAACAGTCACTTGTTTAATGATCCTTTTCACACACAGTGACAAACTGAAAGGCAAGACCATTGAGGATTATATTCAGACAAGGAGCAAGGAGCTCCAGCAGATTGTTGAGAAATGTGTTAACAGGAATCTTATTCTCAACAATGAGGACAGGAGCAATCGCACTCAGGTCACACAGCTTCTGGATAAGATAGACAACATGGTGTATAGAAACAACGGCAGCTACTACACCAATGAGATTTACCAGCATGCAGAAGCAAAGATCAGACAAAGAGGAGATACTGAAGGAGGAGGAAGAGACGATATTGAGGGAGGAACAGGAACTGAGGGCAAAGCACCTGAAAGAACTGGAGAACACGAAAAGGAAGATGAGATTGTAAATCCAGAAACGAGACGAGATCAGAGAGCTGGAGGAGAGGATAGGAGAGCTGGAGGAAGAGCCGAGGAAAGAACAGGGAGAGGATCACAGGATCAAACTGGAGGAAGAGCTGAGGAGAAAGAGAGAGGAAAGAGAAAGGGAGGAGCAAGAGAAGGAGGATTGCATCGAGAAGGGGAAGAGAGAGAGGGGAGAGTACGAGGAGAAACACAGGAGAGAGATGGAGGCAGTCAGGCAGCGCTACAAGGAAATCATTAGACCAGAAGAAGAAAGATCCAATAGGTTTATAAGCACATATGAAAAGCCAGCTGAAGAGAGAGGAGAAAGGGCAGGACTAGGGTCAGTGATCAGTGCAGTAGCAGGAGCAATGAGGGAAGGGGCTGAGGTAGGGGCAGTATTACATACAGTATCCAGAGCAATGTCAGAAGAGACAGCACTAGGTGCAGTAATGCAGGCTGCAAAGGAAGCAGTAAGAGAAGGAGCAGCTCAGAGGGCAGTGATCAGTGCAGTAGCAGCAGCACTGAGAGAAGGGGCTGCGATTGGGACAGTATTGCACACAGTAGCAGAAGCAATAGAGGCAGCACCACAGGAAACCAGTCAAGAACAGTGAGACAGGGTGTGGTGTTATTGGAGAGGGGTTGGTCTTATTGGAGAGGGGGTAGTGTTATTGGAGAGGGGGTAGTGTTATTGGAGAGGGGGTGGTGTTATTGAAGAGGGGGTGGTGTTATTGGACAGGGGGGGTGTTATTGGACAGGGGGTGGTGTTATTGGACAGGGGGTGGTGTTATTGGAGAGGGGGTGGTGTTATTGGAGAGGGGGGGTGTTATTGGACAGGGGGTGGTGTTATTGGACAGGGGGTGGTGTTATTGAATAATATCTGATCAATATTCAGTAACAACACCGGAGCCTCAGAGCTCACTTCATTGATCTTTCTCTAGAGGAGCAGCCAGTGACTGGGAACACTAGCACAGCAGTTTCTGCATCAAGTCTCCTCTAATTTTTCCTTGCTCCAGACTATTACATTCAGCCCTGATCATTGAAGCCCCCCACTGTGTACATGGACTCAGCTACAAGTCACTCCTCTCAGTACTCTCTGCTCCCTGTGTTTTAACCAGTATTGTATCCATGTGTATTGTACTTCCTTGACTTCTCACTGATCAGAGCTGAAGGATTAGCCTTGCTGCTATCCCGCATGTAGCATTCAAAATGCCGAGGTGCTGCATTTATGAAGAAAGCTACTAATTTTCTGAAGCCCGGGACATGTCATAATTTGCAAATACAGGTCACCTAGTGTTCTTTCAATGACAACTCTTCCTCGCCCTAGTCAAGGATAGTAAACATCAGTTTTAATACTTTTTTGGTGCGAAGAGCTTATCTACAAGAGACACTGTCAGGGAACATAGGCCATGCATATCAAAAGTGTTTTCCGACTGTCCGAAACTCGCTGGCTCTTGCATAAGTGGTGGAATAACTATTCCATATTTAAATAAGAAACCTTTATGTTAATGACGCAAGTAACAGTCTTTACATCATTTTAGGTTTTGATCAATGGACAAGTGGGATTGAAAGGTAGTAAAGGCGGAGAAAAACAAACAGGAGCATGAAGATGCATTTAATAGAACACAATAATAAAGCAAGTACGTCAGGACAATGAGAAAAAAAAGTAAAGTTAGAAAGCTTCTATTTAATGTAGCCTCATTTTAAATGTATACTGTATTCAATTATAGTTTTGGTTATGGAAGATATTTGATGCCAAAATGAAAAAAATAAATTAAAAAAATAATGCATATAGAAATAAATGCATGTCTATATACAGACGTGCTCAAATTTGTTGGTACCCCTCCACAAAAAACAAAGAATGCACAATTTTCTCTGAAATAACTTGAAACTGACAAAAGTAATTGGCATCCACCATTGTTTATTCCATATTTAATAGAAATCAGACTTTGCTTTTGATTTTTTATTCAACATAATATTGTAAATAAGAAAACAAATGAAAATGGCATGGACATAAATGATGGGACTGCTAACCTAATATTTTGTTGCACAACCTTTAGAGGCAATCACTGCAATCAAACGTTTTCTGTAGCTCTCAATGAGACTTCTGCACCTGTTAACAGGTAGTTTGGCCCACTCTTCCTGAGCAAACTGCTCCAGCTGTCTCAGGTTTGATGGGTGCCTTCTCCAGACTGCAAGTTTCAGCTCTTTCCATAGATGTTCGATAGGATTCAGATCAGGACTCATAGAAGGCAAATTCAGAATAGTCCAATGTTGTGTCCTTATCCATTCTTGGGTGCTTTTAGCTGTGTGTTTTGGGTCATTATCCTGTTGGAGGGCCCATGACCTGCGACTCAGACAGAGCTTTCTGACACTGGGCAGTACGTTTCGCTCCAGAATGCCTTGATAGTCTTGAGATTTCATTGTACCCTGCACAGATTCAAGGCACCCTGTGCCAGGCGCAGCAAAGCAGCCCCAAAACATAACCGAGCCTCCTCCATGTTTCACTGTAGGTATGGTGTTCTTTAATTTGAAAGCTTCATTTTTTCATCTGTGAACATAGAGCTGATGTGACTTGCCAAAAAGCTCCAGTTTTGACTCATCTGTCCAAAGGACATTCTCCCAGAAGGATTGTGGCTTGTCAATATGCATTTTAGCAAATTCCAGTCTGGCTTTTTTATGTTTTTCTTTCAAAAGTGGAGTCCTCCTGGGTCTTCTTCCATGGAGCCCACTTTCGCTCAAAAAGCGACTGATGGTGCGATCAGAAACTGACGTACCTTCACCTTGGAGTTCAGCTTGTTTCTCTTGTTTCTTTAGTTATCCTTGGTTCTTTTTCTACCATTCGCACTATCCTTCTGTTCAATCTGGGTCGATTTTCCTCTTGCGGCCGCGCCCAGGGAGGTTTGCTACAGTTCCATGGACCTTAAACTTCTTAATAATATTTGCAACTGTTGTCACAGGAACATCAAGCTGCTTGGAGATGGTCTTGTAGCCTTTACCTTTACCATGTTTGTCTATTATTTTCTTTCTGATCTCCTCGGACAACTCTCTCCTTTGCTTTCTCTGGTCCATGTTCTGTGTGGTGCACACAATGATACCAAACAGCACAGTGACTACTTTTCTCCATTTAAATAGGCTGAATGACTGATTACAAGATTGGAGACATGTGTGATACTAATTAAAGAAACTAATTAGTTTGAAATATCACTATAATCCAATTTTTTATTATCTTTTCTAAGGGGTACCAACAAATGTGTCCAGGCCATTTTAGAATATCTTTGTAGAATAAGCAATAATTCATCTCTTTTCACAGCTTCTTTTCTTTATTCTGACATACCAAAGGCATGCAAGTATACATGATAAAATAGCTTTTAATTTCATCACTTTTCAGGAGGAATGAAGCATTGTTTCAATGAGCTATAAGGGTACCAACAAATTTGAGCACGTCTGTATATATATATATATATATATATATATATATATATATATATATATATATATATATATATATATATATATATATATATATAAACATGAAGTCTTAATTGCCATAGATGATAGGGTTGGTTTTGGTGCTCCTTGCCTTTTTCAATGAAGACCAGCAGATGTTTTGTCAGGTGGATGACACATGTTTACCATTTGAAGTGAAAAAATCTGTCCTGCATCATTTTCTGTTTGTATATCTTTTAGTAAAATATATATCTATCTATATATATCTATATCTATATCTATATCTATATATCTATATATCTATCTATCTATATATATATATATATATATATATATATATATATATATATATATATATATATATATATATATATATATATGATACTTTGGATTTTCATAACAATTGTATTTGAGGTTAGTTTAATTTTTTTAAGGAATATTGATGCAATTTTAAGAAGTTTTGCAGTATAATCACAGAGAAAAGCATTTTTATAATGTTTTTTTTAAATCCATTTATGGTTGAAAACTGTATTATTTTAATGAAAATAACTGTTTATTTTACAAGCAAGACCGTAAATAAATGTATGGTTTTGATTGTTATTTTACTGTCATTCACCGTGCAGCTCAGCTGCCAGACATTTACAGTAAAGTTACGTTTTATTTTACAGTGTACAAACAAACTCGCAAAGGAGTGTGTGACGGGGTGCCCGCTTCCCCCTATATATTTGTATTGTGATTCACTGTTATTGGTTGTATTTTGTATATTCTTCTGTTTTGAGAAACGGCTGTGTATTGGTTCAAATGCAGCTGTAATAGAGTTTGGCTAGGATGGGGTTAATTCCCATCCAGGAATGATTGTTCAGGTGCAGGTGGTCAGGAGTTTATTGATTTGTTAATTGTGCAATTAACTCCTAACCACCTGCTATATAAGCCCAGCTCCAGGCTCTTTGTTTGGTTGGAGTTAGGAGAAGGAACAGATACAGATACAGATACAGATACAGATACAGATACAGATACAGATACAGATACAGATACAGATACAGATACAGATACAGATACAGATACAGATACAGATACAGATACAGAGTTTGAAGGAGATAGACAGCAGTGAGAGAAAATGACTGCTACCTTTGTTTTGTTCAGGTATTCGTTCTGTTTATTTCCGGTATTGTAGTTTTCTTGTGTTTGGCCCTTGTGCCCTTTTATTTGTGTTTTGAAAAGTTTATTTTGTTTAATAAAAAAACTGCGCAGCCACGCAGTGTTTTGCCCCGCATTCTGCCTTTGGTGTGCTGCTTTCCTGGAACCTGACGTCACACACATCACCACATCAGCCATCCTGCCACAAGTGCTATTTCACCTTGTGAAAGCCTTGATGCTAATGAACAATTTAAGACATGTCTCATTGATCTGCGAGTTAGTAATCTCTAGTTATACACTCACAGTAACACAAAAGATGGATTTGAATGTGGCTGTTCCTGTTCCTAGAGCAGCAAATGAATCAAAAACACAATTATTAATACAGCTGAAAATAATAAAAATAAAAATAATTATAATAAAAAGAACTCAAAATACAGTTTTTTTTTGCAAAGGGTAGGCCCTACTATTGTATGTTTTTAATGTTGGTACAAAACAACAACAATAATAATAATAATAATAATAATAATAATAATAATAATAATAATAATAATAATAATAATAATAATAAACACTAGTCTTTGCATCGAAACATCCTGGTTTTCATTTAACTAAACAAACAAAACACAACTCAATGCATTCAGCATTAAAGAAATAAGTGATGCATTTACTGTGATATGTGTAGAAGACCTGGTTTACCATAGACCTTTTGACAGACAGTTTTCGTATGACACTGATGATGAGAGAACATACATTGTCCCATGCTGTCACATTGTATGACTTGCATTTTGTTTTTGATGTGTGTAGAAGTGCTGTTTTACCATCGGCCATGCATCAGACTGTTTTTGTATCGTACTGATAGAGAACACATTGTCCTAAGTTTTGTCATGTTTACCTGTTAAATGTGAGTCAAGGTAATGTCACGTGTTGAGTGTGGTGCACATGTTGAGATTAAAAGAAATAACAGCAGATTCTGTACTGTATTTATTTTAGTTGTAAGTACACTAAGGTTAAAGGTACAAACACATTGGGGGGTACAGGGGGTATTATATGGCTGGAATGGTTATAATTCAAGTTTACAACCTATAGTGTTAACTCTATTACAGTAAAAAAAAGTTACACTGTGAGAGTTGATTTTATATTTACACCCTACAGTGTTGAAAGGTAGAAAACTGGTAGAGTAAAAAATGTACTCTGATATAAAATGAATCCCTTTTCTGCTGTTTTCCACAGATGGAATGGGTGTAATTGTACTGTACATGCCTTTCCATTGGATGGCTCTTTTATACCAGGATTTGGATACCTTCTTCCATATCTCAACTCCAGTACAGTATGACTAACCAGAACCTGCCCCAACCAAAACACAAACCGTACATCACATCTCTCTCTCTCTCTCTCTCTCTCTCTCTCTCTCTCTCTCTCTCTCTCTCTCTCTCTCTCTCTCTCTCTCTCTCTCTCTTGTGTGTCTGTCTGTCTGTCTGTCTGTCTGTCTGTCTGTGCCACCTAGCCCCCCTGATTGGAACCCAGACCTCCAGCGGTGAAAGGCAGGAATGACTGAGACAAAGGAAGCTAATTATTGTTACCAAAATGTCTCATTTTTATGTTCTAGTAGGATCTTTAATAGGAGCACCAGCAGGGAAAGGGCACTCCACATTTCTTGGTAATGGTGAAGTTTAAATAAAAGATCACAAATGAAACTGGTATTCAATTCAGCAGATATGGTGACATCACCCTGTAATCAATGGTATTCTATTCTGCAGATATGGTGACATCACCCTGTAATCAATGGTATTCTATTCTGCAGATATGGTGACATCACCCTGTAATCAATGGTATTCTATTCTGCAGATATGATGACATCACCCTGTAATCAATGGTATTTTATTCAGCTGATATGGTGACATCACCCTGTAATCAATGGTATTCTATTCTGCAGATATGATGACATCACCCTGTAATCAATGGTATTTTATTCAGCTGATATGATGACATCACGCTGTAATCAATGGTATTCTATTCTGCAGATATGATGACATCACGCTGTAATCAATGGTATTCTATTCTGCAGATATGGTGACATCACCCTGTAATCAATGGTATTTTATTCAGCTGATATGATGACATCACCCTGTAATCAATGGTATTTTATTCAGCTGATATGATGACATCACCCTGTAATCATTGGTATTTTATTCAACTGATATGGTGACATCACCCTGTAATCAATGGTATTCTATTCAGCTGATATGGTGACATCACCCTTGTGGAAGGGTGGGGGAAATCACTGACACCGGAGACAGAAAGTTGGGTTTCTAAACACCCCTTGGGTGCACTATTTATTTCTCGCCACCAGGTGGCACTGAGACACCGTTGTTACCAACGATGGTAAAGGTGTCTCAGTGCTCACCTATAGCGCACACGCCACCGCAATAAATCATAAGAAACAGAAGGCAAAAAGAAAACAAAAACAAATACACAGAATCTACAAAATAAAGTACTGCACTCAGCAGCAAAAACAAACCCCAACCGTCGCTAGCCGCACGGCCCGTCCTTCACTCACCCTGTTCCCTCACTACTCTATACAATCCGGGGTTCTGCCCATTTATTTTTCCCGCTACACTTATTCTTTCTTTTGGCGTTGTCTTTTTTTAATTTATTTTCAAGTCGCGCACGGCTCTCTTCCAGCCCCGCTCTGTCCGTCCGTAGGGTCTCTGCTGGCCCATTCATTAAAATCTGGCAGACCTGAGGAAACAGTAGAGCATTATCTTATAGGGCCAACAATCACCCCAAGACCCGCCTCCCAGCCATTCACAGAGAGGGAGAGTCCACACACCCCCTCTCCCACCTCCCTGTGTCACGGCCATGACTGACAGGCGGTTGTTGGACGACTGCTGCCCTCTTCCTGCAGCACTGTGAACACGCCAGCAGAGTCAGCACAGGTCTCCCCCCTGTTACAGTAACATTTACCTTGCAAGTTTGGCCGGTGTCTGGAAAGTGTAAAGCATTTTCGAGTGATGTGCAGTAGCTGCATCTGTATCCCTTGATTCTAACTCACTTGTCAAATCTGAAGCATCACTTTTCTGATCATGTTTTTTATGTTAATCCCACACATTACTTGCCATTTTAGACACAGACATGGATTTTTGCCTTCGAATTAGCTGATGCTCGACGGGCCAAAAGGAAGGCTCTCGCAGGCCGGATTGGACCTGTGGCCTGCCAATTGAATAACACGGCTATACATGCAAAACTGTACAACTGAAATAATGGAAATAAGTATCTTTTATTTAAATAAATGGGTTTATATTGCCTACATATAAATGCCTGCATGTATATACAGGCATACTATAATCGAAATTACATGAATAAATAAACAATTGTACAGAATGGGCTTCAGTCAAATGTGTGTATATACTAGAAAACTGTACAACTGAAAACAATGTTGCATCAATTGTTTTTTAAATAAATGGGTTATAATACCTACATAACAAAGTGCATATATGCAACTGTGTGTTTATATACAGACATACTATGATCGAAATTACATGAATAAATAAACATTTGAACAGAATGGGCTTCATTTACAATCGTTTACAAAGTCTAAGTGCTGGCACAAATCACACAGATCCTGTGCTTTTCAAAATATGCAGTGCACTTACCACAGACTTTCTTTGGGCATTTGGCACAGCTATCAACAGTAACCCAGGCTTCTGGCACCAAATGCTCCAGGGGAATATAGTAGTGCAATGAAAGCTTCTAATTACTCCAAAGGCATTGGCCACGGATCATGTTGGTGTCCAGTCTGCTTCAGAGCCAGATTGACATTGTCCATCTTTTCTGCCATAGAATCGATGTTTGGTAAAATGCGCAGTAATTCACAACACTGCTTTGCTGTCCTGTGTTTTAGCAATCCATTTGCAAAGTGTATTGGTGTAACAATGAAAAATGCATGACTTATATTAACCAGTGCAGACAGACAGCCTGGCACCGTGAGCTGTCAAGGCTGATTGATGGGCTAGCAGGAGGCTCACTGAAACAATAGAAATGTCAACAGACTGCTCACTTGAGGAATGCAGACACTTCAATACATGTCTGCAAGTTCCAACTGATAAATACAAATAATACCATGTTTTATATGTAGCGGTCAATTTGACCTCTCCTGGTCGGAATAGGTTTGACAGTATTTTATCTTGCTAATTTTTGCAACTATGCGATTCTTTCTTTGTCAGGGTAATTAGTACATATATTTAGGAAAAGTCAGGAAGGCACAGCTCCGCATCTTAAACACACGCACCACAATTTAAATTTAAATTCCAAAAACTGTAAAATTGACCGCCTTGGTTGTTCTAGTGTTCTAGTGAAAACCTTTGTATTGAACTCCCTGTCTGTCCTCTCCACTCCTCGGGTGAAGGGAATGTTCAATCTGACACAACTTTATATGGGCATTATAAAGTTGACAGGGTGACAGGGTAACCGAGGGTTGACGTTCCCAATCCAAACAGCTGACAGAGACAACACATTCAGGTACTCGGGTGAAAAGTGCGCTGTGGCGTTGTTTTTATTAAACACAAAAATAAAATAAATATTTAAACAAAAACAATTCTCACAGAGCAAAATGAAAGTTTAAACCAAATCAAATCATGAGCACAGAACACAAAACCCCAAACAAATACCGTGCAGGTCTGCCCAGCACAAGCAGCAATTGTTTGATTTCTTTTTACTTTCTATTTCATTCTCTTTACCTCATTTTCCCATACCTCCTCTCTGTACACCCACACCAAACACACAAACTTATATACATGTGCACCTTACATTAATTACAACCCTCTTAGAAAATAATTCAATAAAAGGCTCCAGCCACATTCTCACCAGTTACATTCAAATCATACAATAATAACATCACCCGTCCCAACCAATACATTCTTGTAAATAATAATGCAATACACCATTAACCATTAATTAAATACACTCGTTCAACATGAACAAACATTTAAACCTCTCATTATGTGCAGGGCTCTTCCTCTGCCCTACCACATATCCCCCCATTGTGCACAGCACACCTGGCCGCAACAGCCACCTCCCCCCTTTTAAGTACCACAAGTCACAGTCAATGTACTGGCCCAGGAACAGGGGCAGCAATTGGTCCCTGGGTGGTGACCACGGTGGGAGGTCCTCCCCCCATGCCCACACTAGCAGTGGCCAGGCTGACCGTGCACAGGCTGGCTCCTTTGGCCAAGGCAAACCTGGCAGCTGAACTGCTACTGGTGGAGGTGTTTTCCTGACCACTCCCCTTCTACGTAACTGGTGGTTCCCTCCGTTGGGGTTTCCGGCCACAGTATCTCCCTCAGTGAAACTGCTTCTTGTGGACACCACAACCTGCCGGGCGGTGGCGAGCTGGCCTCCCAGGGCAGTGGCGAGCTGGCTTCCCCAGGCGGTGGCGAGCAGGCATCCCCATGAGATGCAGGCTGCACAGCCCCAGGTGGTGCAGGTTTTGCAGACCCAGGTGGTGCAGGCTCTGCAGCCTCAGGCCGCAGCCCCAGCCTGCCAGACCACATCCAAACCAATAAAAATAACAAAGCAAAACACTTGTTTTCTTTAAATCACAAAATACATTTAAATCATACAATAATAGGATTGCCCGTTCCCAAACAATAAATACATTCTTCTAAATAATAATGCAATACACCACCAACCATTAATGAAATACACCCGTTCAACATAAACAAACATTTAAACCTCTCATTATGTGCAGGGCTCTTCCTCTGCCCTACCACAGGCATCACTAGGTAAAATATGCCTTTTCCTTGTGTTATTATAATTTTAATTATCATTATTTTAATAATAATGTGAGTGAAATATCATCACAAGAAAGAAGACATTTCCATGGATCTCATAAGTGACATGACAGAGATTCCTTCCTTCATGGATTTTATTGAACTTGTTTACTGCATATTCTACACTGTTACAATCCACTCTCCCCATTATATTCTTACATTACATTGAATCTACCTTGTTTTATCTACCACTTGAGGAGTAATAAATACTGACGACTGCAACGTTATTTGCAAGAAGAAACCCACTTTCCAATGAATTCAAACCAGTAAGGCAGTCTTATTAAACCCTGATTGAGATTGGTGACAGCAAACCTGTTATGCTATCTGTGATCTGACAGGAGAATGATATTAATAGATGTGTTGTTTCTAATCACACAGTACATGATTGCTGTCTGCTTGGGTCTGGTTTCTGTTCTCCACTAGATGTCACTGTTTCCTCTGTTTTCTTCATATCCACATTCAGGAGTATTTGAAATGAATATAGATTGGTGGATGACCACAGGAATGAAATAGGGGAGGTGGGGGTTGGAAGTAAACTTGAACTGTTATTTTATCATTAGAAATATAACAATGTGTTTAAATAGATAGATAGATAGATAGATAGATAGATAGATAGATAGATAGATAGATAGATGGATAGATAATTTGATTAATCAGTTACTACAATGTGTTATTCTTCAGTTCTGATTTCTCATTATGTTTTGGTTGATGAAATATAAATAAAATAAATAAATACCTCCGATCATTCAGGCGTGTTTGGTCCTGTGACTCTGTATTATCCAATACTGTACTGTATTTTATTATTATTATTATTATTATTATTATTATTATTATTATTATTATTATTATTATTATTATTATTATTATTAATAATTTCTTAGCAGACACCCTTATCCAGGGCAACTTACAGTCGTAAACAAAAATACATTTTCTCTTCATAAGCTTGTTATTCTCTGCTTGCCTGTCTCAGGTGAAGTCTGGATTCCAAGGGTCTGTGTGTGTGTGTGTGTGTGTGTGTGTGTGTGTGTGTGTGTGTGTATGTGAGTGTATATGTGTGTGAGTGCATGTATGTGTGTGTATATGTATGTATTGTGATATAGTGCCTTTCCTGTTGCCTGTATGTGATTGCAGTGTGGGGGCACCAGATACATGAGACCAAGCAAAGGATATATTTGAATGCTGTTGCGTCTGTTTATTTTTTTGAATATAAACAGGAGTCAGACTTTCTCTATCTGGCGGCTCAGCCATTCCCCTGTACATCTGAAACATCCACACAACTTGTCACAGAGTTCAGACCTGTTTGATACACTCCCAGCTGTTTCCTTCTCCACTGCTGCTGCTCCACACAGCTTACTCCCAGCTCACTCAGAGAACCAGACTGCTTCTATTTAGTTAATGGCCACCAACTGTTGTCGCCACTTACTGTTCAGATTTGGCTATTAAAACTGCTGTGAACACTTCAAATTTTTAAATCTCTGTATGTTAAATATTCTTGAATCTTCCGTTTTTTCTAATATATTCTGCAACACTTCCAATGATACTTTTTTCTATTTTACTTCCATCACCTATACCATTTGAAAATATCTCTTCTCTCACCTCCCTATATCGAACACTTTCAACCATCAGATGCTCCACAGTTTCCTTTGCTCTTTCCTTGGCTTTGCCCAGCTCAGGTGCTTTACCAAGACCAGCATCTCCAGGGGCTTCATCTTCCTACTGGGTGATTGTGTTGCAATGAGTAAACCATCTCAGAACAAGTCAAGCTTGAACAGTGTGAGAGGCTGTATGTCGTGTAAATGCTTTTTAAACCATGGGGGGATTGTAATGGTTTGTAAATAGGATCTGTAAATAAATAAATGGAAAAGTGAATACTCTTATTACATGCTGTCCTATTGTGTTAATATTGTATGTACCAAATGCAAAGGAAAATTTAAAATCTAGTGTAGTGTGCAAGCAATCCAGACAGTTAAAACTGGTCTCTTATCTTCTGGCCTATTCTGACTGCATCTCTCCTTAGAGTCCTGGGGTCCCTTGTAGCTTCACAGTTCTGTTATTTATTATCTCCAAATGTGCCTCATGGTCCACTGTGTTTTGCATTCTAAAAACCTCCTTAGAGCCTGGGCACCTTCCAGCCCATAGTGCTGGTATTTATTACCTGCTTGCAGTCAGCCTTAAATTCCGCTTTATAATAAGATTATGCAACCCCTGACATTACCTGTATTTTTTGACCCATCTGTAAAAATCTTATAATAATTTTCCCAGTCATTATTTACCCATCTCAATGTCCGTTTACAAACTCCACCTCTGTCCTTCACCTTCTCTTTTTCTTTCAACAAAGATAAATCAATCAGAGGGATTTAAAACACCACAGACTCATATTAGAATATAGGGTAACACGGGGGAATGCACCCCCTTTAAGGGAAATCTCATTTTATACACTGAAAATTATGGAAAATTTAAATAACAGAAGTGTAAAAGTAAAGTTCATAAATCAATGTACAAACGCCATGAAGATTTTTCAAAGAAAATAAATTGCTATTCTTGTAATTTAACAAAGGACGGGGCAAGATGCCCCTGGTGCCTCATATATACCAATCAAATGTTTGAGGCTCCTAAAAATCCCCTGTTCTCACCCTGTGCTTTAACTCTTGGATGTATACTCATGAGGATTCACTATCACTATATAAATTGCAGTGGACACGCCTATTTCATTACTTCACAGCGCCCCCTACTAGGGACCGTTGGCATATTTGCGTTGGCTTGGGCCCCTTGTCTCAAACTGAGTATATATTTTAAAAAATCAACTTTAATAGAGTGTTACATATAATGACTTTGATATTACGGAATATATTCGAATACATGTATGAATCCTGAAGAGATACATTACTGAAAAATCCACAGCCCATACTTTTCTTCAGTTCAATATAATGCATTTACATAATGATGCATCAGCTCAGGTTGCTTCAATGAGTATCTCTTTCCTTGGCTTTGCCCAGCTCAGGTGCTTTACCAAGACCAGCATCTCCAGGGGCTTCATCTTCCTACTGGGTGATTGTGTTGCAATGAGTAAACCATCTCAGAACAAGTCAAGCTTGAACAGTGTTGAGAGGCTGTATGTCGTGTAAATGCTTTTTAAACCATGGGGGGATTGTAATGGTTTGTAAATAGGATCTGTAAATAAATAAATGGAAAAGTGAATACTCTTATTACATGCTGTCCTATTGTGTTAATATTGAATGTACCAAATGCAATGTGTTTTATAAATATGAATGTTCCTGTGATCTCACCAACATTTTAATAGAGAATGTACAAAATAGTATTCAGCAATATCCCAAAACATCTGAGTTTATTATTGTGATTATATCATTGAAGAGAAGAAATGTGCCGATGATACTGGCAACTAGTGCAGGGTATAGTAACATTGATCAGAATGACTCCAGAGTTACTGTAGGACTCCAGGCGTTTAGATAAGATATGAGCTCATAAAAAATATCGAGAAAATATGCATTCACAGAATACATTGTCTTTGTGTTAGTTTACAACCACAGCCTGGTTAGTCTGGTGAAAAGGATCATTGTAAACCTTTCAACCACAGCCTGGTTAGTCTGGTGAAAAGGATCATTATAAACCTTTCAACCACAGCCTGGTTTGTCTGGTGAAAAGGATCATCGTTAACCTTGCATAACGTTCCCTGTTGTAAGTGTGCAGGAGACATCAGTGCTCCAGATAGCAAATATACGATCAGTGAAAATCAGTGATAAACTTTTAATGTGCTTAAAATGTGTGCTTGAATGATTTGTATATATTCTAATTATCACACCATTGTAAATTATATGGCTTATTCGTTAAAACAGTTTTTAACGTACAGTGCAATGTGGGAACAAGTATCACACTTCAGCACATCCAGGTTCACTCATTTTTCCATGTATCGTATCTTTGTAGAAGTATATTTACACATTGATAAACAGTAACTACCGGCAGTCCTCTGCAGTCATCACCTTTAGCAACTTTCAGCTAATTCAAATAAGATCATACATGTCAGGTGCAGCCGAATTCAAATGTCAAATCTATGTTTAGTGAATCTGATAAGACAACAAACCTATCTTTAATACAGCTTCAAGTTCAAGGGCAGTAATGGGTACCTCCCAGTAAGAAATCTAATCTAGAAGCCATGTGACTATGGGGTGCCACTAAATCAATATGTACCTAAATCAATATGTAGCTAAATCAATATGTAGAACTTATCAAGTTCTAAATGTACAAAGCAGCACCATTTCATTACTATTGAGAGCTAAAGAAGGCAGAGATGGAGTCTGGCAGTTCAGCACCAGATCCAGGTGAGTTACTGTATTTATTTATTTATTCTTAAAGAACATGTTCAATCAGTCTGTTACAGTTGCGGTTATTGAAAGTAGGTATAGTCTTGTAGAATGAAACCTGGGAATGTAACAAACGAAACAACAATGAAAATGTACTTTCGATTTCAGATCTCTAGATCTTTGTAAGGTGTTTGTATGGCATACAATGTAATCGTTGCTAAAACCTGTTTTTATCATGAGTAACATCTAACGTGTGAAAAGTGTGTCTAAATGAGTAACTGGTTTATTTTTAGTACTGCTCTATATCTAGGGCTTGGAGTGTTTAGGGTTTTATATTTGATCACATGACGTCCCTTTAAGTCGATTCAGATCCCTAATTCAGAAAAAGCTGTTAATTACAAAACATTGTCACTTGTTTTTCCCTTCATGTCTTGACTGAGCCCGATTCTGTTTCGCTTCATTTTTGTTTCAAACAGACGTAGCAAATTATGTTAACTGACAGATTTTCATTTCAGCATAAAATACCCAGTAGGGAGTGTACACCGATAGCCAGTCCAGCATTTAAAACCTTCTTGAGTTGTAGCAAATAAAAATCTTAACCCGAGTTTATAATGCAGTTTCTGTTTATTAGAATGCAGAGACAGCCTAACAACAACTAATTGTCATTTAAAGGGAGGTAGAGATTTGAAAAGTTCAAGCCCTGTGTATATGTTATAAATGAGGGTATGAAGTCATGGATGAGAACACGTCGGATCAAACCTGGCACCTGGTTTCATTTATTTATTATTATTATTTGTTTATTTAGCAGACGCCTTTATCCAAGGCGACTTACAGAGACTAGGGTGTGTGAACTATGCATCAGCTGCAGAGTCACTTACAACTACGTCTCACCCGAAAGACGGAGCACAAGGAGGTTAAGTGACTTGCTCAGGGTCACACAATGAGTCAGTGGCTGAGGTGGGATTTGAACCGGGGACCTCCTGGTTACAAGCCCTTTTCTTTAACCACTGGTTTTCCTTTATGCCTCTGTGGGGGCATGTGGAAGCAATATTTCTTTATTTTCAGCTGTGTTGACAATGTTCAAAGCTCTGTGAAAGCTGATCATGGAGCATCCCTATGAAGCATCCCTATGAAGCATCCCTGTGAGAGGAGCATGTTTGTAATTGTCGTTCTGACACCACTGCTGCAACTTCACCTCCTAATATCTCAGAAACCATTTCATATGCCAGCTTCACATTTACAATGTCATGCAAACAATACAATGTAGACTGATTTCTCTCAATCCGACCAAGGATATCATCCTTAAACAATAGAAACCATATTTAAAAAGGCAGTTTACAGCCCTGAAATGAAATATTATTATTTATTTCTTACCAGACTCCCTTATCCAGGGCAACTTATAATTGTTACAAGATATCACATTATTTTTACATACAATTCCCCATTTATACCGTTGGGTTTTTACTGGAGCAATCTAGGTAAAGTACCTTGCTCAAGGGTACAGCAGCAGTGTCCCCCACCTGGGATTGAACCCACGACCCTCCGGTCAAGAGTCCAGAGTCCTATACCTCATCCTATCCTATACATACTTACCTCTACGTTACCTGTAAAGGAAAAACGCTAACCAGGGTTTATTATACTAGCTAGACATTGTGTTTTGTGTAAAAAATATATTTATTATAAACAGCTTATTTATGGTGAAAGGTTTTGACAGTTTCTAAGTTGATGAAAACAAATCTGCCATTTAATTGTAAGTTAACTTTAGTTTATTAAAAAGAGATAAGCTAAGACAGCTATTTGTGCCTATTATTGAGTGTCCTTAAACTTTGATATTTTTTCAGAATATTTGAAAACTACTGGAAATAGTTGTGAAACCTCAGATTTCTTGGGGGTCTAAAACTGAATAAATAATTTGTGTGAAGAAATCTAGTTCTGAGTGTTCTGAGCTTCTCTGAAGAAATTATTAGGACACTGTTACACAGCACATGAAAGAACAAACAAGAAATCAAACTGCTAATGATACAAACCTGCTGACAAGCCATTCAGACACTTCACTGATTCTCTTTATTAATGTGCACTATTTGTTTGAAGCTCTTGCTAGTTGTATCCCTGTACAGCAGCTCCACACATACAGGAACATGCCAGTGCTGTGTGTGACAGGGAGTGTTCTTTCAGCACAGCATGACAACAAGAGGAGAAAACTAATCCAGGGCTTCACATTGAAAGCTTTAATTTCTAAGAGGAACAAACTGTTCTTTTTCTTTAACAGGGTGGGGAATCATGGCTACAGAACAAGAGGCTGAAGAAACTGTTTCTCAAGAGCTGCACAGTCCCTCTGAGCTGAGGATCGTGCTGCTTGGGGGACGCTGTGCTGGGAAGAGTTCATCCGGGAACACCATCCTGGGCAGAAAAGAGTTTAAATCTGGAATCATCTCCTCTGAAGTAACAAGGAAGTGTAAGAAGAGAACAGGAGAAGTGGCTGGGAGACGGGTCACTGTGGTCGACACTCCAGGCACAGTCCGGGTCGAGATTGAGAGATGTGTTTCTCTGTCTGCGCCGGGACCCCACGCTTTCCTCCTGGTGATACCAGTGTATTCAAAATATATTATTGACACTCACAGTGATGAATACTGGAAAGCTGTAGTTAAACACCTTTGCAAATCCTTCGATAAAGTCAAGCAGCTGTTTGGTGAGAGAGCCATGAGGAACACAATGATCCTTTTCACCCGTGGGGATTATCTGGAAGGCAAGACGATTGAGCAGCACATTGAGGAAGCTGGTGAGGAGTTCCAGCAGCGTGTTGGGAAATGTGGGAACAGGTATCATGTTCTCAACAATAAGAAGAGGAGCGATCACACTCAGGTCACACAGCTCCTGGACAAGATAGACAACATGGTGAAGGGAAGTGGAGGCTGCTACCTTCCAAATGAGATTTACCAGCATGTAGAAGAAATAATTAGACTAAAGAAACAAGAGCTGAATGAGAAACACAAAGAGGAACCAAGCAAGAAAGAAGAAGAAATTAAACATAAATATGAAGAGGAACTGAGGAGGAGTGAAGAGGAGATGAAACAGAAATATGAAGAGGAACAGTGTAGGAGAGAAGAGGAGATGAAACAGAAATATGAGGAGGAACAGAGCAGGAGAGAAGAGGAGATGAAACAGAAATATGAAGATGAACAGTGTAGGAGAGAAGAGGAGATGAAACAGAAATATGAGGAGGAACAGAGTAGGAGAGAAGAGGAGATGAAACAGAAATATGAGGAGGAACAGTGTAGGAGAGAAGAGGAGATGAAACAGAAATATGAAGAGGAACAGTGTAGGAGAGAAGAGGAGATGAAACAGAAATATGAAGAGGAACAGTGTAGGAGAGAAGAGGAGATGAAACAGAAATATGAAGAGGAACAGTGTAGGAGAGAAGAGGAAATGAAACAAAAACATGAGGGGGAACAGTGTAGGAGAGAAGAGGAGATGAAACAGAAATATGAGGAGGAACAGAGCAGGAGAGAAGAGGAGATGAAACAGAAATATGAGGAGGAACAGTGTAGGAGAGAAGAGGAGATGAAACAGAAATATGAGGAGGAACAGAGTAGGAGAGAAGAGGAGCTGATGGAAAAGTTGAGGAAGCAAATGAAGGAAGAGGAGCTGGAGAAAGATTCAGAGGAATCCAAGCTTCCTGTCAGGAGAAGGAAAAGCAATGACATCTTCCCCCCCAGGAGTAAGTTTGGTTAAAATTGTTCTATAGATACAATATTTTGAAAACTTCCGCAGGCTCTCACAATGACACCATTGAACCGAATGAGTCTTACAGTTTAATAACATTTTGAAAACCTGAAATGTGTTGTTAAGTTACATGTTGTGTGAGTTGGAAATGGACCTGTCTTCCACTAGCTAATAATGACTGTTATATATGTACAGTGTATGCTGTGTGAGGTGGAAATTGACCTGTCTTGTTCTTTTGCAGTGTTTGAAAGCAAAGTGGAGAACGAATCAGAGGAATCCAAGCTGCCTGTCAGGAGAAGAAATAGCAACGAGCTCATCATCAACCCCAACAGTGAGTGAGATTGAAATTGTTCTTCTAGGATAGAAATTAGTTTGTTCCATCAAGGTGGAATAATACAGAACTGAAACCTAATTGCAAAATTTCAGCTGATGCTTATTCTGGTGATAAGTAAGCTTGTTTCTTACTTTGATTATAATATACTGTATATTTTTGTTTTTTATTGTCTGGAGGTAAAGAAGAGGCTCCCCTTGCAGATATCCAAGCGCCTCCCAGTCCCCCTGAGCTGAGGATGGTGCTGCTTGGGAAGACTGGGGCTGGGAAGAGTGCAACAGGAAACACCATCCTGGGCAGAGAGGAGTTCAGATCTGAAGCCAGTTCCTCTGCAGTAACAAGGGAGTGTGAGAAGAGAAAAGGACAAGTGGCTGTGAGATGTGTTGCTGTGATCGACACTCCAGAGCTCTCTCAGGACAAACTCCAGATTAGGAGCTGTGTTTCTCTGTCTGCCCTGGGACCCCACGCTTTCCTCCTGGTGATACCGGTGGGCCGAATCACAGAGGAAGAGAGGAGAGCAGTGGAGACAGTCCAGGAGATATTCAGTGAGGAGGCTGTGAGGAGGTACATGATGCTCCTTTTCACACACAGTGACAAACTGAAAGGCAAGACCATTGAGGATTATATTCAGACAGGCAGCAAGGAGCTCCAGCAGCTTGTTGAGAAATGTGGGAACAGGTATCATGTTCTCAACACTGAGGACAGGAGCGATCGCACTCAGGTCTCACAGCTTCTGGACAAGATAGACAACATGGTGAAGGGAAACAACAGCAGCTACTACACCAATGAGATTTACCAGCAAGCAGAAGCAAAGATCAGACAAAGACAACAGGAGATACTGAAGGAGGAGGAAGAGACAATATTGAGGGAAGAAGAGGAACTGAGGGCAAAGCACCTGAAAGAACTGGAGAACTTGAAAAGGAAGATGAGATTGGAAATCCAGAAACAAGATGAGAAGATCAGAGAGCTGGAGGAGAGGATAGGAGAGCAGGAGGAAGAGCTGAGGAAAGAACAGGGAGAGAATCACAGGATCAAACTGGAGGAAGAGCTGAGGAGAAAGAGAGAGGACAAAGAAAGGGAGGAGCAAGAGAAGGAGGATTGCATCGAGAAAGGGAAGAGAGAGAGGGGAGAGTACGAGGAGAAACACAGGAGAGAGATGGAGGCAGTCAGGCAGCGCTACAAGGAAATCATTAGACCAGAAACAGAAAGATCCAATGGGTTTATAAGCAGATATGAAAATCCAGCTGAAGCGAGAGGAGAAAGGGCCGCACTAGGGGCAGTGATCAGTGCAGTAGCAGCAGCACTGGTTGAAGGGGCTGAGGTAGGGGCAGTATTACACACAGTATCCAGAGCAATAAGAGAAGAGACAGCACTAGGGGCAGTAGTGCACGCTGCAAAGGAAGCAGTAAGAGAAGGAGCAGCTCAGAGGGCAGTGATCAGTGCAGTAGCAGCAGCACTGAGAGAAGGGGCTGCGATCGGGACAGTATTGCACACAGTAGCAGAAGCAATAGAGGCAGCACCACAGGAAACCAGTCAAGAACAGTGAGACAGAGGGTAGTGTTATTGGAGAGGGGGTGGTATTATTGGAGAGGTGGTGGTATTATTGGACTGGGGGGGGGGTGTTATTGGACAGTGGGTGGTGTTATTGGAGAGGGGTGGTGTTATTGGAGAGGGGGTGGTGTTATTGGAGGGGGGTGGTGTAATTGAATAATATCTGATCAATATTCAGTAACAACACCGGAGCCTCAGAGCTCACTTCATTGATCTTTCTCTAGAGGAGCAGCCAGTGACTGGGAACACTAGCACAGCAGTTTCTGCAAGTCTCCCCTAATCTTTCCTTGCTCCAGACTATTACATTCAGCCCTGGTCCTTGAAGCCCCGCACTGTGTACATGGACTCAGCTACAAGTCACTCCTCTCAGTACTCTCTGCTCCCTGTGTTTTAACCAGTATTGTATCCATGTGTATTGTACTTCCTTGACTTCTCACTGATCAGAGCTGAAGGATTAGCCTTGCTGCTATAACACATGTATATTTTACACACATTGTAAAACATAACGAGAACAGTTCAACAGCCTGATATACTGATATTGTCAAAGACCGTTTATCAGGAAATCAGATTCCATTCTTATCATTCAATGACCTGACACTGTGGACCAGATTTATCAAGATATTCACACCAAAGTCCAATCTGCACAACATTACAAAACAGTAGCAAACAACTCAGGCACACTTTGAGTCCTGGAGTGAGCCTTGTTCTGAGGAGATTGATGCACTAGTATTGCACTCTCACAGACTGCCCTCTGGTGGAAACACTTTGATAAACCTGGCCCTGTGTGTATAGAACAGCATGTATCTACTGTACATATAACTGTAAACCAATTAGATTAGGGATCAGATATAAGTGATTATAAACAATCTAGAAACATGTTATTAATTATGCTATTAACAATTATAGAATAGGAGTAGAAATAATAAGACTATTATGCACTTTGGTATTGTTTATAATTGCTTAGAACAGATATAGCCTGTCTGGAGAAACATATATTTTATTATTATTATCGGGTTACAGATGGCTTAATAAATTTATTATTTTGTATTTTTATTATTTCTTAAAGTTTGAATATGAATGAAGAAAATATTTCAGTTTTTGAATTTTGTGTTTTGGTAAATTGAAATGATGTTGATTTCTTATTATGTCATACTGTTGTTGTGTTTAAATGTAATTTTTTAAGTTTAAATATGAATAAAGAAATGTTATATTCAGGTTTGGATTTTGTATTTTGGTAGAATGTGTGGAAGATGATTTCTTATTAGGCCAGCTTCTTATTCAGAAACCTTTTTTTTGTTGCCTGGCAACAGCGGCCTTTTCCTGGCGAATGATAATAAGGATTGTGATCAGGACTGCCCCGGTGATATTAGAGACTGTTGCATATTTGCATTGGCTTGGACCAGTCGTGTCAAACTGAGTTTCTATAAAAGAGTGACGCTACAAAGCCCATTCATTTTTAAGGCTGCCCGACACGAAGCGGAATTGGTTCACAAACAGCCAGCAGACACGGTCCACGGAACACGCTGTTAAACTGAGATAGTCTGTCTCGCTGTGCTGGAGTTGCTGCAATAAAAATCACTTCTTAGTTCGGGGCTTTTCTCTTGAACCCTTATTTTGATGAGGTTATATGTGAAACTAAAGGATTAGGCACATACATTTATCCATTAGGGGTCTGTCAGTATGTAACATCTCAAACTCTTTGGTTTTAGTATTCAGCCCTGTGTGTTGTTCGGTGTTGCTGTATAATGCTTGACTTGGCTGCCCTCTTCAGGACATATTGTGCACATGCACAGATCCTGGCTTTAAGATATTCTCTTCACCTCGCATCTAACCTGGATTGTTTGGAAATGTACAACACTGGAAATGAATTGTCTTGTGGGTTCAACAAGCAGACTGGTTGCAACTGGTCACGTCAGCTAAACGAGTGTTCTCTCCGAGTGTGGCGGGCTTTTGCTTGGGAATAACAAGCAGGCCAGAGTCGGAGGACCTCAGCTTCCGAGCCGGGACATAGCGGGTCAGAGAGTTTGAGGAGGTGCTCAGGACCTGTGTGATGAGTAAATAACTGAAATTTATTATCTTTTTTCAACATTTAAACTTTCTGTCCAAAATAAATCATAGATAGGCCTTAATCAATCAATCAATCTGTCTATCTATCTATCTATCTATATATATATATATATATATATATATTGTAAGAAAGAAGTAACGTCGCCTTTAAGGAATGGCGGCGTTACTACAGAAAATGAAGCAAACAGCACCCAGGAACCGGAGCACTAATTGGTAGGGCGGGGTTCCTGGGGTATATAAGGAAGTAGGGTAGGACAGGACGGGGGTTGATCGTGGGGAGCACCGCCGGATTGTCCTGCAGGAAATTCCCAGAGAACAGAGAGTGTTGTTAAAACTTCGCAAGGTAAAGCGAACGGGTTTTGTTTTGTGAACAAGAGTTTTGTTTTGTGTAAATTGTGAGCGGTTTCCCTCTTGGTGAGGTAGCCTTTTGTTTTGCTAGTATAATTTGTTTTATTTAAACGTTTGTGTGGACGCCGCTCGTCAGTATTAAGTAAAACAGTTCCGCAGCTTCCGTGTCGGTTGAGGACCGTCACGGCGGCCGACTGTGTGTCTGTGTGAGGTATCCGGGACTTGAAAAGAGACTGTATGAGTACGCGCTGCAGGAGCAGCGGGTAGAAATAAAAGGGAAAAGAAAGCGGACGAAAACAACAGTTTGGTTTGCAGGACACGTTTTATTGTAACAAGAAAATAAGCACGTTGTACACGGGGGTGCTCTGGAACCACCCAGGACACTGGCTGCCGGGGTTCGTCCCCACAGTCTGGATACAGTCATCAACGCCGTTGGGCACGTCTTGCTTAGGAGGCGGGGCACAGGAGTGTTCATCCAGGAGCTCTTATTCAGGGCCCCATTACATACTCCAACCAAGAGTCTTCCCGGTACTTGTGACCTGTGTGGCAGCGTGACTCCAGCAGAGGGAGTCGGCGCTGTACTTACCTGTTACCTGTGTTACAGCGAGATTCCAGCAGAGGGAGTTGGCGCTGTCCTTACCTGTTCCTGTGTTGCAGCGAGGCTCCAGCAGAGGGAGTCGGCGCTGTCCTTGCCTGTGCTGCAGCGAGACTCCAGCAGAGGGAGTCGGTGCGGTTCTTACCTCTGGGCCAGAGAGCCTGCAGCGAGCGAGGAGTCCGTGGATACTTACCCGTGTTGCAGGATTACCCCAGCAGAGCTAGCGGGTGGACTACGTGGATTACCAAGCTCATACCACAGGGAGAGTCTACACGGACCCTTCCTCGGGAGCGGACTTCTACAGGCTCCGACCTGTAGGGACTTGGTATTCTATACTAGATAGAGAGGGGCGAAGAAGTGAGACAGTTAGTGTCCCGTACAGGGCATTCAGTGATTTAAAGAGTCTCTTGTGTTTGAATATTGTAAATAAAAGTTACTTGCCTGCAATCTCTACGTGTCTGTGCTCGTCGGTGGAAGCCGTGGAGAGGAGTATCCCGCAGGGTACCCCTCCAGTTTGTTACATATGGTGGCAGCGGTGGGATCCTAACGACCGAAAACACACTTCAGTCGGACCCACGAGAAACGTAACAAGATGGAGAACACCGACGCACTACTTCGTGCGCTGTTACATGCAACAGCCGTACAATACGACACTAACACGAAAATGCAGGAGCTACACCAGTCTGCTATTCAAGTACAGCAGGAAACCAACCGGCTGCACGCCCAACAGTTGGAGGTAACCCGGCAAGAGATAGCCGTGTTAAAAGGGCGTATGGAACAGTCGGCAACCCTACCACCGGTGACTTCAATTCGACCCTCCCACGTCTTGCAGAAGATGACGCGGGAGGATGATGTGGAGGCATTTTTACTGGCGTTTGAACGCACCGCCACCCGGGAGGGGTGGCCATCAGAAAAATGGGCGGGAATCTTGGCCCCATTTTTAGTTGGAGAGGCCCAAAAGGCCTACCATGATCTGGCCCCGCAGGAAGCTGAGAGTTACCCACATCTGAAAGCGGAGATCCTTGCTCGGGAAGGGGTGACCTCAGCTGTGCGGGCCCAGAAATATCATGCCTGGGGCTATGTGTCGGGAATTCCACCCAGGTCACAGATGTATGACCTGATTCACTTAGCCACTAGGTGGCTCAAGCCAGAGATCAATAATGCGGAAAAGGTCATTGAGATCCTCGTTATGGACCGGTATCTACGGTCATTACCGGCCCCATTAAGGAAGTGGGTCGGCCAAGGAGACCCTCGGTCCATTAATGAGTTTGTGGACCTCGTGGAGCGGCAGTTAGCCGCAGAAGAACTCTCTCGTCAGCCCCAGAACCCGGCGGTGAGGACCTCGAGACCACCCACGTGGAAGACTCGATCGGACTTGGGTTCGGGTAAGCGACCGGCGATGCCGGAAAGGGGTGAAGAGCGGTCAGAGGCCGTGAAGGGACTGGGGACAGACAAGGGGGTAAGGGCTGAGGCCCCGGGTTATGGAAACTATAGGTGTTTTAAATGCAATCAGTTGGGCCATATTGCCAAATACTGCAGGAATGAGGAAAGGATGGAGTGTAATGTGATTAAACCCAGTATTGCAGAGAGCTCATTCTGTGGAAACATTATTGTTCCACGTCACCCTGTCGGGGCGTACCCTTATTTGGTTTTGGTGTCGGTCAATGGGAAAAGGGCGGAGGCTCTCGCTGATTCGGGAAGTGCAATTACGTTAATTACGCCCGATTTATTATTAGATCGCGCATTAGATCAGGAATTCAAAACAGGGATTACTTGTATTCATGGGGATGTTAAGCACTATCCAACAGCCGTAGTTACTATTGAAGTGGGGTCTCAGATCGTAGACTTACGGGTTGGAGTAGTCCCCCATCTTCCCCACCAAGTAATTCTTGGTAGAAATATTCCGGGGTTTGACACCTTGGTGAAATTTAATAGGCAATTGGCCAAGCCTAGAATAACTATGGAGGAGGAAAGTAAGCCTTCAGAGAGCCCCCAGGCTATTTTCCCATTTACAGACCCGGACCTATTTATTGAAAGTCATTGTGTAAAAGAAAGGAAGTCCCGCCGACAGCGGAGACAGGAACGTGACACTAAGATACAGAGTTTAGTTGGGGTCTTGACAAAACGCAACAGAAAGGGGGTATCTACTCAATGCACTGAGGCAGAAATACTTGCAGAGTCGGGGGAAGTGGTTATAGACAACCCAAGGGAAGGTTCTTGGGAGGAGTGTCTTCAACTTCCCAGTGAGAGTTTTGCGAGGGAACAGGAACAAGACCCCACGCTAGTAAATGTTAGGAAAAAGGTGGTATCGATAAATGGCAGCAGGGTTGAAAATACTGTGGTTAACCCGCTTGAGCATTTTATAATAAAAAACGATCTACTGTATCGCTGTACTCAGCTTAATCAAGAACCAGTAGAACAGTTGTTGGTTCCGCAGGCTTTCCAATCTCAGGTGTTATATTTGGCCCATTCACATCTGTTTGGGGGACATTTAGGATCTGAAAAAACCCTGCAACGAATATTGAGAAGGTTCTATTGGTTAGGCATTAGAAAGGCAGTGGATCGATACTGTAGGTCATGCCCAGAATGTCAGTTAGCGAGTCCAAATCCAGGTTTCCGAGCACCGTTACAACCCCTCCCGATTATTGAAGTCCCGTTTGAAAGAATAGCGATGGATTTGGTGGGGCCCTTGAATAAGTCGGCTAGGGGTCATGAATATATCCTAGTCATATTAGACTATGCTACCAGATATCCAGAAGCCATCCCTTTACGAAACACGGCATCTAAAACTATTTCTAAGGAATTAATACACTTGTTCTCTCGAGTAGGTATCCCGAAGGAGGTGTTGACGGACCAGGGTACTCCTTTTATGAGCCAGTTGATGAGAGATTTCTGTACTACCCTTAAGGTTAACCCCATTAGAACGTCAGTGTACCATCCTCAAACGGATGGACTTGTGGAGAGGTTTAATAAGACCCTGAAGTCGATGTTAAGGAAAGTGGCCTCCAAAGACGGGAGGGACTGGGACCTCCTATTGCCCTATTTGATGTTTGCTGTTCGGGAGGTACCACAGTCCTCAACCGGGTTCTCTCCGTTTGAATTATTATATGGGAGACAGCCCAGGGGCATTCTGGATATAGCTAAGGAAACGTGGGAAGCTCAAACTTCGTCAGGACGTAATGTGGTAGATTATATCCTACAGGTTCGAGACCGAATTGCAAAAATAACACCCATAGTAAAGGCCCATATGGAGGAAGCACAGGCCCGACAAGCAGGTCAGTATAACAGGTCGGCAGTACGCCGGAAATTTTCACCCGGAGACCGGGTTATGGTATTAGTACCAACCCCAGAGAGTAAACTGTTCACTAAGTGGCAAGGCCCGTATGAAATAATAGCGCCAGTGGGAGAAGTTAATTATAAAGTAAGGCAGACGGATAAACGAAAGAAAGAACAAGTGTACCACATTAACCTTCTTAAACCGTGGGTAGACCGGGAGGAGTTGGTCGCATTGGTAGCCTTGGGAAAAGACGGGAAGGGACTGGAAGGGAGATCAGTTAATATAGGTCCCTCCCTTACGCCCCAACAAGTCCAGGAGGTACAGCGATGTGTGAAAGCTAACCACGATGTGTTTTCTTCCATGCCAGGAAGAACAACGGTTATCCAACATGAGGTCCACACACCCCCGGGGGTGTGTGTCCGGGTTAGGTCCTATAGGATCCCGGAGGCCCAACGGAACGAAGTCGTTCGCGAGGTCGAAGCGATGAAAAGGCTGGACGTCATCGAGGAGTCCTCGAGTCCGTGGAACAGTCCAATTGTGATGGTGGCCAAACCCAACGGAACTTGGCGGTTTTGTAATGACTTTCGTCAGCTCAACCAGGTATCGAAATTTGATTCATATCCTATGCCTAGAGTCGATGAGTTGATTGAAAGATTAGGTTCGGCGAAGTACTTAACTACTTTAGACCTCACAAAGGGGTATTGGCAAATTCCCCTCAGCCCTAAGTCTAGGGAAAAAACTGCATTTGCCACACCCCTAGGACTGTTCCAATATAAGGTAATGCCATTTGGATTGCATGGCGCACCCGCCACCTTCCAACGGCTTATGGACATCATATTAAGACCTCATGCACAGTATGCTTCGGCTTACATCGATGACATTGTGATATTTACCGATTCGTGGGAGACGCATCTTGAAAAAGTGAACGCCGTATTACAGTCTTTACGGGAAGCAGCATTAACTGCAAACCCGGAGAAATGTTTTGTGGGCTTACAGGAAGCGCAATACTTGGGGTTTGTCGTAGGGGGCGGTAAAGTCAAACCACAAACGAGCAAGGTAGAGGCAATTACAAATTGGCCGATACCAAGAGATAAGAAACAAGTACGAGCCTTCTTAGGGTTAGCAGGATATTATAGACGGTTTGTGCCGGAGTTTTCCTCCATTGCCACACCCCTTACAGATTTAATAAAAAAATCGGCCCCGGTCCGTGTTAAGTGGAGCCCCGAGGCTGATAAAGCGTTTAAAGCTATTAAACAGATACTGTGTGACAGCCCGGTGTTGAAGGTACCCGATTTTTCCCAGCCTTTCATATTACAGACAGATGCATCGGAAGTAGGTTTAGGGGCAGTGTTGTCGCAGATAGTTGAGGGGGAGGAACACCCCATAGGGTACTTAAGCCGAAAACTTCTACCACGAGAAAGAAGATATGCCGTGGTTGAAAAAGAATGCTTGGCAGTGAAGTGGGCAATTGAGGCGTTGAAATATTATCTGTTAGGCAGAGAATTTACCCTAGTGACAGATCATGCACCCCTAAAATTCATGAAAGAGAATAAGGAGAAAAATGCTAGGGTAACCCGCTGGTTTTTAGCTTTGCAGCCATATAAGTTCAGGATTGAACATAGACGGGGGATTCAAAATGCAAACGCGGATGGGCTGTCGAGAAAACACGGGGTTAGTTGGGCCGCTCTAACCGATAGGTTGGAGCTGGGGAAGAGGATATGTAAGAAAGAAGTAACGTCGCCTTTAAGGAATGGCGGCGTTACTACAGAAAATGAAGCAAACAGCACCCAGGAACCGGAGCACTAATTGGTAGGGCGGGGTTCCTGGGGTATATAAGGAAGTAGGGTAGGACAGGACGGGGGTTGATCGTGGGGAGCACCGCCGGATTGTCCTGCAGGAAATTCCCAGAGAACAGAGAGTGTTGTTAAAACTTCGCAAGGTAAAGCGAACGGGTTTTGTTTTGTGAACAAGAGTTTTGTTTTGTGTAAATTGTGAGCGGTTTCCCTCTTGGTGAGGTAGCCTTTTGTTTTGCTAGTATAATTTGTTTTATTTAAACGTTTGTGTGGACGCCGCTCGTCAGTATTAAGTAAAACAGTTCCGCAGCTTCCGTGTCGGTTGAGGACCGTCACGGCGGCCGACTGTGTGTCTGTGTGAGGTATCCGGGACTTGAAAAGAGACTGTATGAGTACGCGCTGCAGGAGCAGCGGGTAGAAATAAAAGGGAAAAGAAAGCGGACGAAAACAACAGTTTGGTTTGCAGGACACGTTTTATTGTAACAGGAAAATAAGCACGTTGTACACGGGGGTGCTCTGGAACCACCCAGGACACTGGCTGCCGGGGTTCGTCCCCACAGTCTGGATACAGTCATCAAAGCCGTTGGGCACGTCTTGCTTAGGAGGCGGGGCACAGGAGTGTTCATCCAGGAGCTCTTATTCAGGGCCCCATTACATACTCCAACCAAGAGTCTTCCCGGTACTTGTGACCTGTGTGGCAGCGTGACTCCAGCAGAGGGAGTCGGCGCTGTACTTACCTGTTACCTGTGTTACAGCGAGATTCCAGCAGAGGGAGTTGGCGCTGTCCTTACCTGTTCCTGTGTTGCAGCGAGGCTCCAGCAGAGGGAGTCGGCGCTGTCCTTGCCTGTGCTGCAGCGAGACTCCAGCAGAGGGAGTCGGTGCGGTTCTTACCTCTGGGCCAGAGAGCCTGCAGCGAGCGAGGAGTCCGTGGATACTTACCCGTGTTGCAGGATTACCCCAGCAGAGCTAGCGGGTGGACTACGTGGATTACCAAGCTCATACCACAGGGAGAGTCTACACGGACCCTTCCTCGGGAGCGGACTTCTACAGGCTCCGACCTGTAGGGACTTGGTATTCTATACTAGATAGAGAGGGGCGAAGAAGTGAGACAGTTAGTGTCCCATACAGGGCATTCAGTGATTTAAAGAGTCTCTTGTGTTTGAATATTGTAAATAAAAGTTACTTGCCTGCAATCTCTACGTGTCTGTGCTCGTCGGTGGAAGCCGTGGAGAGGAGTATCCCGCAGGGTACCCCTCCAGTTTGTTACAATATATATATATATTGTAACGATTTGCACCTCTCTCGGGTTCGTTGCCCCTTTAAAAACAGTGACCCAACACACAGAAATGGATTTTTCTTGCGCGGTTGCGCTATTTTAATAAACACCAAAACAAAAATACAAAAACAAACACCTAGCTCTTTATGAGCACTAACTACACAAACAGGAACACCCTGACTAACACGGGACAGCTACGCTGTTTCCCCGTCCTTACAAAACACACTGATTTTGAAACAGCACTTTGTCTCACGACTGCCAGGAAGCAGAGTACCCCTTTCTGCCTCCTTCTCCTCAGCAGCCCCGAGCAGACTGCCTGCTCCCTTTTAAACCCCCACACCTGGGTCTAATTCCCCAATACCGCCCAGGTGCGGATGATAATTAACAATAAAACAATTAAACAAAACAATTCAAACAATAAACCAATCAATCCAAAACAAAAGTGCATTCCACACAGGTTTCTCTCGCAGGGAGGTTTTAACCCCCTCCCTGCTGTCTCACCCAACCTGCTTCCTTACACATCCCCCCCCTTGTCTTTACAAGACACAGGCCATGAAACGGCCACCTCCTCCCCTAAAACCCAACCACCCACCCTCGAGTCCACAAATGTCCATTTTCGCCCTCTTCCACGGGCGAACTCGAGGGTGGATCGATCCACGTCCCGGCTCAGCCAGGTAGGGACCGCGCACCGGCGACGAAGGACCCCAACGGTTTGACAGGGGCGACCAGAACGGCAACCGGGGCACTGGAGGCTGCAGCAGCGGGCAGAGGTCTGCAGCTGGGACCCAGTGCAGCGACGTCCGGTCATCTAGGGGGAGCGAAGCAGTGACCAGGGGGAGCGTAAGCGACGTCTGGGAGCAGCGCAGCGACGTCTTAGTGTCCGTGAGGAGCGGAGCAGGGGACCAGGTGCAGAACTGTGCCCGATTCTGCCGACTCCTGGGCTCCAGGTCTAGTGACGGGAGGTCCAGACCAACCGACAGGGTGTCCAGGCGCAAGGGGTGAGGGACCGGACGCAGCGACGCCGGACTGGACCGTAGGGGTGGTGGTCGGGGCTGTGGTGGAGGTATGTTTTCCACCTCCTCCCTGTGCTCCGGAAGCAGCGGCTCCTCCCCTCTGGGCTCTGGCAGCGGCGGCTCCTCCCCTCTGGGCTCCGACAACGGCAGCTCTTCCCCTCTGGGCTCCGGCTCTTCCCCCTCTGGCTCCGACAGCGGCGTTACCCATACCTGCTCCCACTTCTGGAGCAGCAGGTCTATCTCTGTGGGCTCCGGATCAGGTAGCCCCCACTCCTGTCTCCACTTCTTTATCTGCTCTTTTTGAGCAGCTGTGTTTCGATTGACCATTTCAATCAACTCCTTTAAATCCATTATTTGGGTCGTAGGGGCGCCCACACACGCTGCCACCAAATGTAACGATTTGCACCTCTCTCGGGTTCGTTGCCCCTTTAAAAACAGTGACCCAACACACAGAAATTGATTTTTCTTGCGCGGTTGCGCTATTTTAATAAACACCAAAACAAAAATACAAAAACAAACACCTAGCTCTTTATGAGCACTAACTACACAAACAGGAACACCCTGACTAACACGAGACAGCTACGCTGTTTCCCCGTCCTTACAAAACACACTGATTTTGAAACAGCACTTTGTCTCACGACTGCCAGGAAGCAGAGTACCCCTTTCTGCCTCCTTCTCCTCAGCAGCCCCGAGCAGACTGCCTGCTCCCTTTTAAACCCCACACCTGGGTCTAATTCCCCAATACCGCCCAGGTGCGGATGATAATTAACAATAAAACAATTAAACAAAACAATTCAAACAATAAACCAATCAATCCAAAACAAAAGTGCATTCCACACAGGTTTCTCTCGCAGGGAGGTTTTAACCCCCTCCCTGCTGTCTCACCCAACCTGCTTCCTTACAATATATATATATATATATATATATATATATATATATATATATATATATATATATATATATATATATATATATCGGTGATAATAGCAGTGTTAATCAAGACTCAGTTGGGACTATCTTAAAAGGCTAATTTGGCTGGTGGCACTACCAGGGTTCTGGGTGTTCTCTACACAGATAGCTTCTTTTTTTTAGCCTGTGTTCATGCCTCATTGGAAGTACTGCTCTCTGAAATGGCTTCAGATACTTGTTAGTGGTATTGCTCAGCTGTACTGGTGTTCTTTGATCCTACAGAGAGTAACACACATCAAGGAAGTTAAAAATAATGTTTCAATTATCAGTGGAGCATCAAGAACACACCCTAAACAGCATCAGTAAATCTCCACATTCTTCAGAGATCTCAGCCGCGGCAGGTCCTGATCCACATCACGGTGAGTTACAATTACAGTATTTTCACTTGTATAGCCATTTCTCTGCTTTATTAATAGAAACACATATGGACAGAAAGCAGTAATTCTTGACAGACTATTTGTTTAAAAGTGTGTGAAAGTTTACCCCCGGTTTCAGTCTTTGCCCAAACTATTTTGTATCAGTTACTGTGCTGCTTGTTTTCATGAAACCAAGCTACCAATGGGACCCCGAGTGTGAGTTTTTATTGTGTAAAACATGGCAGTGATTTACACAATACACTGGGCTGGGTATGTGTATGATAAAGCAATACAATGGACTGGGTATGTGTATGATATAGCAATGCACTGGACTGGGTATCTGTATGATATAGCAATACACTGGACTGGGTATCTGTATGATATAACAATACACTGGACTGGGTATCTGTATGATATAGCAATGCACTGGACTGGGTATCTGTATGATATAGCAATACACTGGACTGGGTATCTGTATGATATAACAATACACTGGACTGGGTATGTGTATGATATAGCAATGCACTGGACTGGGTATCTGTATGATATAACAATACACTGGACTGGGTATATGTATGATATAGCAATACACTGGACTGGGTATCTGTATGATATAACAATACACTGGACTGGGTATATGTATGATATAGCAATGCACTGGACTGGGTATCTGTATGATATAACAATACACTGGACTGGGTATATATATGATATAGCAATACACTGGACTGGGTATATGTATGATATAGCAATACACTGGACTGAGTATATGTATGATATAGCAATACACTGGACTGGGTATATATATGATATAGCAATACACTGGACTGGGTATCTGAATGATATAGCAATACACTGGACTGGGTATATATATGATATAGCAATACACTGGACTGGGTATCTGTATGATATAACAATACACTGGACTGGGTATCTGTATGATATAACAATACACTGGACTGGGTATATGTATGATATTGCAATACACTGGACTGGGTATCTGTATGATATAACAATACACTGGACTGGGTATCTGTATGATATAACAATACACTGGACTGGGTATATGTATGATATTGCAATACACTGGACTGGGTATCTGTATGATATAACAATACACTGGACTGGGTATATGTATGATATAGCAATACACTGGACTGAGTATATGTATGATATAGCAATACACTGGACTGGGTATATATATGATATAGCAATACACTGGACTGGGTATCTGAATGATATAGCAATACACTGGACTGGGTATATGTATGATATAGCAATACACTGGACTGGGTATATATATGATATAGCAATACACTGGACTGGGTATGTGAATTTGATTTGTTTAAAATACATCTGGACTCATCTCCTCCTGTATAGAAGCGTGGTTTAAATAAGCCAGTCTGAGGCCGTTTTACATTTACACAAGGTTTTAACACAATGTTCCCGTCTAGTCTTTAAATAGCCATTACAAAGTGAAAGGAAAAGATACACTCCATTGCTTCTGGAGCAGCCAAACAGGTTTGAAACCCGATCCATCCACTCTGTGTCTTTACCTGTCTGTTCTGCTGGGCTCACTGCTCCTCTGTATTATAAAGGGGCTCACAGTGCAGTGCAATACTACTTGCAGAATATACCAATAAAGACAGGAACAATAATAATAAACAGGGAACACTGTGTAGAAACTTTTCTTTGTGTTTAATTTGTAGTAATATGATATTGTTTGTATAATGGTTCTAAGTTGATTGAAACAAATCTGTCATTTCATTTTGTTATCCTCAATGTATATAAAGACATAAGCTGAGATGGTTACACTGTGTAACAATTTTTTTTTTTTTGGTTCCTTGGTAGTAAGTGTTATTTCCTAATTGCTTATGCCTCAAAAATATAGAAAATGGCTATTATTCCCCACAAACTTTGTTTTTGTGACCAGGACAGTGATATTTTGAAATTTACCTATTTCCAATGAGAGACTACATTTGGGGTCTGATTCGTGAAAGTGATTTACAGTATAATCGTAAATCTCGAAAAACTACTCACTTCTAAATCTTTTGTAGTCATTTTTGTATTACTTTAGTATAAATACATGTTAATTTGGATTCATATGTTGTTTTTTTCTGACTTTATGTGAACGAAAAGACACAAATCCACCCGTTTTCTCATTGGAAATAGGTAAATTTCAAAATATCACTCCTGGTCACAAAAGCAAAGTTTGTGGGGAATAATAGCCATTTTCTATATATTTATAATATATGTGACAGAGATCGAATGAGTCTTAGTGTTAGATCTCCCTCTCGACCTGTGAGAGCACGGTATACGAGGAACAGAGTACCCTTAATGAAATGGCACGACAATTTATTCCGTAGGGTAGATGGAAGTCGGTCAGTTCGGAAGGGGGCGGAGCCATGGCACCCGAGCTCAGTGACCCAGACGGTAAGCGGCGTGGCATCCGAGGACTGGAGGAGCGGATGCGCTCGTTAACCTCGGGGTCATGGGCAAGGGTATAAATAGGGGGCATGGCTTGAGTGATCTGTTCCTTTGCATATGGTTAAGTTAAATAACCGAGAAGGAGCCCGTACCGTGAATAAGACGTGAGTGTTCTGTGTCTGTGTATTAACACTGTGTGTCTTGTGTGTTATTTGTCACAGAAGATTACTGAGCACGATCCGGAGCTGCAGCCGCAGGCCAGCGAAAAACCCGGACTTCACCACTCACCTTTCACTACCAACTGTCTTTGTGTTTGCACCTTTTAGCACTTGAATCACGCACTGTCTTTTGTGTTCGTGTTTAGTGTGGGTGTCGGAACGGGACTTTGGGGTTGCGGGTCAAACCCGCGGGATTATAAATTAGAAGTGATACACGCCGCTGTATCACTTCCAGCACTATTATTATTTACAGGTTTTGCCTTGAGGCTCTGGACATTTACTAAAATAAATAAACACCCTTGCACCTGTACCAACGTCTGTCTGTGTAATTATTCTGCACTGCACTCACCTGCACGTCATTACCACTTTGCCACATATACTATATATTTTTTTGTTTTTTTAATGTTTGGAGGTAAAGGAGAGGCTCCCCTTGCAGATAACCAAGCGCCTCTAAGCCCCCCTGAGCTGAGGATGGTGCTGCTTGGGAAGACTGGGGCTGGGAAGAGTGCAGCAGGAAACACCATCTTGGGTAGAGAGGAGTTCAGATCTGAAACCAGCTCCTCTGCAGTAACGAGGGAGTGTGAGAAGAGAAAAGGAGACATGTGGCTGGGAGACATGTTGCTGTGATCGACACTCCAGAGCTCTCTCAGGACAAACTCCAGATTAGGAGCTGTGTTTCTCTGTCTGCCCCGGGACCCCATGCTTTCCTCCTGGTGATACCGGTGGGCCGATTCACAGAGGAAGAGAGGAGAGCAGTGGAGACAGTCCAGGAGATATTCAGTGAGGAGGCTGTGAGGAGGTACATGATGCTCCTTTTCACACACAGTGACAAGCTGAAAGGCAAGACCATTGAGGATTATATTCAGACAGGCAGCAAGGAGCTCCTGCAGCTTGTTGAGAAATGTGGGAACAGGTATCATGTTCTCAACACTGAGGACAGGAGCGATCGCACTCAGGTCACACAGCTCCTGGACAAGATAGACAACATGGTGAAGGGAAACAACGGCAGCTACTACACCAGTGAGATGTACCAGCAAGCAGAAGCAAAGATCAGACAAAGACAAGAGGAGATACTGAAGGAGGAGGAAGAGACGATATTGAGGGAGGAACAGGAACTGAGGGCAAAGCACCTGAAAGAACTCGAGAACTTGAAAAGGAAGATGAGATTGGAAATCTAGAAACGAGACAAGAAGATCAGAGAGCTGGAAGAGAGGATAGAAGAGCTGGAGGAAGAGCTGAGGAAAGAACAGGGAGAGATTCCCAGGATCAAACTGGAGGAAGAACTGAGGAGAAAGAGAGAGGAGAGAGAAAGGGAGGAGCAAGAGAAGGAGGATTGCATCGAGAAAGGGAAGAGAGAGAGGGGAGAGTATGAGGAGAAACACAGGAGAGAGATGGAGACAGTCAGGCAGCGCTACAAGGAAATCATTAGACCAGAAGCAGAAAGATCCAATGAATTTATAAGCAGATATGAAAAGCCAGCTGAAGCGAGTGGAGAAAGGGCAGCACTAGGGGCAGTGATCAGTGCAGTAGCAGCAGCACTGGTTGAAGGGGCTGAGGTAGGGGCAGTATTACACACAGTATCCAGAGCAATATCAGAAGAGACAGCACTAGTGGCAGTAATGCAGGCTGCAAAGGAAGCAGTAAGAGAAGGAGCAGCTCAGAGGGCAGTAGCAGCAGCATTGAGAGAAGGGGCTGCGATTGGGACAGTATTGCACACAGTAGCAGAAGCAATAGAGGCAGCACCACAGGAACCCAGTCAAGAACAGTGAGACAGGGGGTGGTGCTATTGGACAGGGGGTGGTGTCATTGGAATGGGTGGGGGGGGTTATTGGACAGGGGGTTGTGTTATTGGAGAGGGGGTGGTGTTATTGGAGAGGGGGTGGTGTTATTGGAGGGGGGTGGTGTTATTGGAGAGGGGTGGTGTTATTGGAGAGGGGGGGTGTTATTGGAGACGGGGTGGTGTTATTGGACAGGGGGTGGTGTTATTGGAGGGGGGTGGTGTTATTGGACAGGGGGTGGTGTTATTGGAGGGGGTGGTGTTATTGGAGAGGGGGGGTGTTATTGGAGAGGGGGTGGTGTTATTGGAGAGGGGGTGGTGTTATTGGACAGGGGGTTGTGTTATTGGAGAGGGGGTGGTGTTATTGGACAGGGGGTTGTGTTATTGGAGAGGGGGTGGTGTTATTGGAGAGGGGGGGTGTTATTGGAGAGGGGGTGGTGTTATTGGACAGGGGGTGGTGTTATTGGAGAGGGGGGGGTGTTATTGGACAGGGGGTTGTGTTATTGGAGAGGGGGTGGTGTTATTGGAGAGGGGGGGTGTTATTGGAGAGGGGGTGGTGTTATTGGACAGGGGGTTGTGTTATTGGAGAGGGGTGGTGTTATTGGACAGGGGGTGGTGTTATTGGAGGGGGGTGGTGTAATTGAATAATATCTGATCAATATTCAGTAACAACACCGGAGCCTCAGTGCTCACTTCATTGATCTTTCTCTAGAGGAGTAGCCAGTGACTGGGAACACTAGCACAGCGGTTTCTGCATCAAGTCTCCTCTAATTTTTCCTTGCTCCAGACTATTACATTCAGCCCTGATCCTTGAAGCCCCCCACTGTGTACATGGACTCAGCTACAAGTCACTCCTCTCAGTACTCTCTGCTCCCTGTGTTTTAACCAGTATTGTATCCATGTGTATTGTACTTCCTTGACTTCTCACTGATCAGAGCTGAAGGATTAGCCTTGCTGCTATAACACATGTATATTTTACACACATTGTAAAACACAATGAGAACAGTTCAACAGCCTGATATACTGATATTGTCAAAGACTGTTTATCAGGAAATCAGATTCCATTCTTATCATTCAATGACCTGACACTGTGGATCAGATGTATCAAGATATTCACACCAAAATCCAATCTGCACAACATTACAAAACAGCAGCAAACAACTCAGGCACACTTTGAGTCCTGGAGTGAGCCTTGTTCTGAGGAGATTGATGCTTGCCTTGTAACATGAACACTAGTATTGCACTCTCACAGACTGCCCTCTGGTGCAAACACTTTGATAAACCTGGCCCTGTGTGTATAGAACAGCATGTATCTACTGTACATATAATTGTAAACCAATTAGATTAGGGATCAGATATAAGTGATTATAAACAATCTAGAAACATGTTATTAATTACGCTATTAACAATTATAGAATAGGAGTAGAAATAATAAGACTATTATGCACTTTGGTATTGTTTATAATCACTTTGAACAGATATAGCCTGTCCGGAGAAACATATATTTTATTATTATTATCGGGTTACGGGTGGCTTAATAAATTTATTATTTTCTATTTTTATTATTTCTTAAAGTTTGAATATGAATGAAGAAAATAGTTCAGTTTTTGAATTTTGTGTTTTGGTAAATTGAAATGACGTTGATTTCTTATTATGTCATACTGTTGTTGTCTTTAAATGTAATTTTTAAAGTTTAAATATGAATAAAGAAATGTTATATTCAGGTTTGGATTTTGTATTTTGGTAGAATGTGTGGAAGTTGATTTCTTTTTAGGCCAGCTTCTTATTCAGAAACCTTTTTTTTTGTTGCCTGGCAACAGCGGCCTTTTCCTGGCGAATGATAATAAGGATTGTGATCAGGACTGCCCCGGTGATATTAGAGACTGTTGGCATATTTCCTTTGGCTTGGACCAGTCGTGTCAAACTGAGTTTCTATAAAAGAGTGACGCTACAAAGCTCATTCATTTTTAAGGCTGCCCGACACGAAGTGGAATTGGTTCACAAACAGCCAGCAGACACGGCCCCGGGACACGCTGTTAAACTGAGATAGTCTGTCTCGCTGTGCTGGAGTTGCTGCAATAAAAATCACTTCTTAGTTCGGGGCTTTTCTCTTGAACCCTTATTTTGATGAGGTTATATGTGAAACTAAAGGATTAGGCACATACATTTACCCATTAGGGGTCTGTCAGTATGTAACATCTCATAAACTCTTTGGTTTTAGTATACTGTGTGTTGTTCGGTGTTGCTGTATAATGCTTGACTTGGCTGCCCTCTTCAGGACATATTGTGCACATGCACAGATCCTGGATGTAAGATATTCTGTTCACCTGGCATCTAACCTGGATTGTTTGGAAATGTACAACACTGGAAATGAATTGTCTTGTGGGTTCAACAAGCAAACTGGTTGCAACTGGTCATGTTTTTCAGGGATATTGAAGTTGCTAGAAAGATGGCCTGTTGTGTAGATGTGTTGATTTATTCTTTGCTTCTGTGTCTGTGGGTTTGCATAGATTGTAGATTGACTGAAGGTATGCATTGCAAAGATGTTTTAGTACATATATTGGATACACATCAAAATCTATTTAGTTACATTATTTAATAAATGTACTTGCCAAAATAACCGCCATGTTGTTAATGTATGGAGTTCAATCCTTACAATAACAGAATCGGGTGCGAAGCGCATGCAGTAAATATTAGTAAGTTATAACTACAGTATAGCATGTAATTATTGCACCTGTATTTTGAACTGTATCTCATTTATTGATGTGTCTTGAGGTGTGTCTTTGTTTGTGCAGCTTGCGATACCCTCCATTTAAATGAGATCAATCTTTTAATTATAACTCAGTTATCATTCAGCTTGTTCTGCAATGCCATGTTATTATTTTCTGAATGTCGCAGCCCATAGTAACTACAATGCAACTACAATACTAACAGTGAAATTACAGTACTATTAATGGTAGCTATTAAGTACTGCATATTGATGATGCAATCAGCTGAATGTTAATGTCCTCTTTTTAAAGCGTGTCAGCTCTTTTGAGTGCAGTGAACTTTGGTCACTGGCAGTAGACTTTGTTCATTTACAGTAGTAAACAGTACAAACTATATAAGAATATGTGATGTGACTCTATATTAATTAAAAACTGTAGAGATCAAGTTCCCTTTGGACTCCAGCCCCATTGTCTTCAATAGGGAGCAGAAGGGAGAGATGGCGGCTGCCGGTTCAGACCCTGGTGAGTCATCTCTTCAGATCTTCATTTCTGTAGACTAGGTTAACTTAATGTTGTGCTGGACAGCAGGACACTTACAACAAGTTTAGAGTCAGTGAGAAACAGTGAAAAGTAACAAGCTAGAAATCAATGTGAGAGACTGGGCAGGGCAGGTTTGTTTTCAGATATTTAGAGGCTGTGCAATGATAAAATCCAGTTGAATCTGAAATATGCTTTCAATATACAACAGCATTGTTCTTTAGAAACATTCTGTGGCATTTTTGTATTTAATTTCTGAGCAAATTAATAAAAAATGTAAAGACACATCATCCATGGAAGCCGGCCACACACTATTCCTATTGGATCTGTATGAAGTCAGCTTTTTAACACAGCAGAGCTGGTATTTGAATGTTTTATATGAGCTCCCATATTCTAGATACACCATGGTGTTTTTTAATGTGATACAATGCACTTTAATCTACAGGAAAGAGCCCGACAGGCAGTAATACAAACTGACACTGAAGAGATAAGGACATGTGTATCTCGTTACAGCTGTACTTTGGTTTCTGAGCTGTATCTTACTCTGTATAGATTTGCTCAGAACAGTGTGAAGTGTGAAGCGTACAGTTGCCCCTTCGAATTAGTGCGCATTTTTCAAGATGCACTAGCAATTCCCTTTTGTTCATATGTCGCAATGCACCACGCTTAGTACATAGGCCCTATTGTGTTTTGTGTTCAAATGTATTTATTACAAACCTTATGACACAGTTTATTTATGGTGAAATGTTTTGAAAGTTTCTAAGTTGATTGAAACACATCTGTCATTTCAGTTTAAGTTAACTTTCATTTATTAAAGAAAATCTAGTTCTGAGTGTTCTGAGCTTCTCTGGAAAACTTATTAGGACACTGTTACACCTGCACAGCACATGGCCGAGCAAACAAGAAATCAAACTGTAATGTTACAAACCTGCTGACGAACATTCAGACACTTCACTGATTCTCCTGATTAATGTGCACTGTTTGTTTGAAGAGCTTGCTAGTTGTGTCTCTGTACAGCAGCTCCACACATACAGGAACATGCCAGTGCTGTGTGTGACAGGGAGTGTTCTTTCAGCACAGCACGACGACAAGAGGAGAAAACTAACCCAGGGCTTCACATGGAAAGCTTTCATTTCTAAGAGGAACAAACTGGTCTTTCTCTTTAACAGGGCGGGGAATCATGACTGCAGAACAAGAGGCTGAAGAGAGAAAGGGGGGGAGCAGAAGGGAAAGTTTAGCTGGCAAAAGGAAAAGCCACCTGGAAATCAATAGGGGCAATAGCTGGAGCCATCACAGGGCCAGTAGGAGCTGCAGCAGGAGTGTTTATAGGAGCTACACTAGGAACAGTACTAGGAGTAACATTAGGAACAGTGACAGTAAAAGAGGCGTACAAAACACAGTGATGATAACATGGACCACAGTGATGTGAAAACTGCAGCAGCGTATATAATTATGACAAACTTATTGAATTTAGAGTGTTTTTTTGTCTTCTTGTAAAGTAGGTGGCATAGCTCATCCTTTGATGATGAGGTCAATGTGCAGCACCAAACTCAGCCCTTAGGTTTGTTGTGTGATAAAAGTAACAACGCCAACTGTGTATGCTTTGCTGTCGTGCAAAATTAACTACAGTACACCCATTTACAAAGTACTGACTGCAGTGAAATCAGCCACCTACAACTACAGAACAATAAGAACCACAGGGGCCAAGAGAGAATCGGATTGTGAAGCATCTCATGGCTTTTCTATTTAAAAGCAATTAAAAGGAGCAGCGTATCACCGTCTGTCAATCTAGCAAGTAATAAAGTGGAATAGTTGTATGTCTTTGTCTTGTATAGGTATTCACTTCAATTCAGGTTTCAGGTTAAAAAAGACTGTAGAAAAGGCTTTTCTACTTCAATCATTTATTTGATGGCTTCATAGATTCTAGACAGCTTTAACATGCTGTATATTATATCTATATTGTGTAAATGCTATATACTATATAACAATGTTGTAATACTAATATATCTATATTATACCTACAGCTGAGTAATTGAAATGTTTACTCGACTCAGGAGTGTTTGCTTTGACAATTATGAAATAAAAGCAACTAAAAGTAAATTGTTTATTTGCTCAATATTTTCTAGTCATCTGTCATATGTTCTGTTGTATCTATAATTGACTATATATATATATATATATATATATATATATATATATATATATATATATATATATATGTGTGTGTGTGTCTATATATATATTATACACATGTATATATATATATATATATATATATATATATATATATATATATATATATATATATATATATATATATATTTAATGCATGGAATAAGACACAGGTACAGTATGTGGAGAACGTGATCCTGAGGGGAGAGAGAAGGAGCAGGAAGAGACAGAGTGTAGAGAGAGGAGGAGAGTTAAGGGTTGGGATAGAGATATTTATCAATCGGGAATGTGCAGGCGATGTATTGAACTGTGATTAGATCAGTCTGCAGCCATGTGAATGACGTCTTGTAATATGAGCTGCCTATTGTAACTCAATCAGCCTCTTCTAACTTTGGCGTCTCGTGTCTCTCATGTGAGCAGCAGGTATGTTCTGTGATTTTCTTTGGCGTCTCGTGTCTCTCATGTGAGCAGCAGGTATGTTCTGTGATTTTCTTTGGCGTCTCGTGTCTCTCATGTGAGCAGCAGGTATGTTCTGTGATTTTCTTTGACGTCTCGTGTCTCTCATGTGAGCAGCAGGTATGTTCTGTGATTTTCTTTGGCGTCTCGTGTCTCTCATGTGAGCAGCAGGTATGTTCTGTGATTTTCTTTGGCGTCTCGTGTCTCTCATGTGAGCAGCAGGTATGTTCTGTGATTTTCTTTGGCATCTCGTGTCTCTCATGTGAGCAGCAGGTATGTTCTGTGATTTTCTTTGGCGTCTCGTGTCTCTCATGTGAGCAGCAGGTATGTTCTGTGATTTTCTTTTAGATTCAGTCATGTTGAAATGGGGGAGGTTTGGGGAGGGGGAGGGGTGTAGAAAGTTAAAGTCAACATGATGCTCAGGATGCGGGATGAGGGACGGCAGAAAATCAACAATTACAAAACAAAGTAAAAGCCTAGATCTTGGTATTGTGTCTTTTTTCCCTTTATTATTTTTATTATGCTTATATTGTTTTGTTTATTTTCCACTGAAATATAACACTGGAACCACCACGCTGGTCACAGTTTGACCGGTTTGGATTTAAAATGTAAGTGACTCTGCATTTGTGAATGTATCGCACTTGTATCTGAAGAGTAACTCTCCTATTATTTATTTATTTATGTTGAATTTATATAGCACTTTTATCCAAGTGTCGCAAAGCACTGTCAGTACACAGCAGAAACAAAAACACAATACATTTGTATAGCACGTCACACATACAACTGCCACAATCAGACTTAAATAATTGCTGTTTTTGCATTATGTGTACAGTATTTAAATAACATAAAATACTGTACACATAATGCAAAAACAGCAATTATAAAGTTACATTAAAACCCACTAAGATAAGAAAGCCAATTTATAAAAATGCTTTTTTAGTCTTGACTTGAAAACTGGTCCCAGCTTCCCTGACAAACAAAGGCAGAGCATTCCAGACTATCGGAGCTCCACAAGAAAAAGCCCTCCCTCCTGTGTTGCTTTTGTTGCCGCAAGTTGTCACTTTGAGTTAACACTTCAAACAATTATGGTTATAACATATTTTGCCCTTGGGCTAGACATGCGAAACGCTAAGAAACACCCACCGCTAAAAATCCTAAAGTATCTAATATGTCACTCTCTAAAGCTAAAATATAATTCCTATACCTTATAACAATGCTTCAATATAAGTGAGGTATACATTCGATATTATGCTTACCCACCACTATAGGGACGTTGTGTGTAGAATGTAAGTGAAGACAAGAGGCTTCTGAATACGAGCACACAGCAACCAGCTTTTTCACAGATCATCAGAGAATGGACCAAACAGCTTGTATTACCAAGCTGAACGATACTTGACTGTGGTTTTGCTTGGATTTTAATGGAATTTTTTCCCTGTTCATGCATACGAAGACTTAATTAAATCTAAATATTTGGTCTGCTTTGACTGCTCTTATCTTTAAGTGAAATAATATATTTAAAAAGTCCCGGCAGCTCCTTTAAAATTACTTCTATATGATCTCATGTTCTCTACCTTTATAATCTCTGAAATATGTGAGGTAATCTTTGAACTGATACCATATTTTCTCTGTTAACATAAAGTTCTTATTACTTATTAAGATACAAGTATATATAGAGAGATGTTTTTCTAATATATAACACCAGCTCTGTTTAATTATTCCAGCCTTGGTCTAAAATACATTTCCCTCTTACCAGTAAAAGCATACTTTGCAGTGTGTATTTAATAAACGTGCTTCTTTTCATTTACAAGTGTGTGTGTTCAACAGACTTGGCTTTTCTCTTACCAAACACCCCCTGCTTCAGCAGGCCTTGACAACTTATAGATAAGGACTCGAGGGGCCCTGCTTCTCCAGCCCCAGTTACTTTTTTAATTAATAGGACACTTCATCTGTAAGCACTTTCTCAAATCCATTGTATGAAGTCATATCTTGTCCGGACTTAAGAAACTACCCACACGGTATGTTAACTGATAAGAGAAAGGCTTACATCCTAATTTTATAACTAAGCTCTCATTAATTGTATAGATAACATAATGAGATAATGGACATCAGATCATTATGTCGTTTTTTTAATACCATGGGATACTCCTCGTTAGTGATTATAAAGATTATACATGGTAGAGAGACCCTGGATTTGAGATTGCGGCTTACCCATATATTCCCCTTATCTCAATGTCTAGTACTGCTTTGCTCGAGCAAGCAAAGGTGAGGGGTCCCTTCCAGTAAGTCTACTGTATGTTTGAGACAGACTTGTAGCTTCACCAAGGTTATTAAACCAGGTCACAGTCCTGTTATTGAATTCCCACCCTCAGCATCTACAGTTTTCCTGTAATAAGATTTCTATTTTTATTACAGTAAAACCTTAAATAAGTACAAAAACTTATTTTAGCTCAATAATTCTGTTTCAATGTACTTAAAACATATTATTTCTCTCCAAAGAGTTTGTTATTCTTATAGAGGCTCTGTGTTTAGTTTTAAAAGATGTTTCCACCTGATAAGGAAGGCTAGTACATTTCACAGGTGCTACCAGCCAGCACGAGCTCAACTCAGTGAGTTCCCTCTACACAGACTTACACAAATACAGTAATAGTTTTCTACTGTTACTAGAATATTCAAAAAGGAATACAATTCTACAATATTACTTATAGGCCTAATAAAGAGTATATCATAACATCATCCTGAACAGGGTGTTTTTACACTTTGTTTACAACATCCAGTTCATGACAAGCAGATCTGCTCGGTTCCAGCAAGATTCAAATCCAATCTCCTGTTCAGCTCTGAGTGGCTCTGTAAGAACTACAGCAGGTCTGGTTAGCCATCTTTTCACATCACAGGTATGGGCTACAATTGCCTTTACTTGATGCCTCCAAGACAATTGAACACGGTTGGCAGGGACACCTTCCTTACATTCCAATGAGCCCGTTTAACTGGGTGATCAGTCCAACCAACACACTCGATTCTTCTCACATTGTCTGGTTCAGCATTTAAATGTGAGAATGACATCCTTTCAGGACTGCTACATTCAAATAGAATCCGGCAGTGCTTGATCACATGGCTGCAGGCTGGGCAGGGCTTTGACCTTATCATTGATAACCCAATCAGGTATTTTTTACATCCACAGTTTACTATAGACTCCCTCTGTTCAGAATCAGTCTCTCACGAGAAGCAATGGTTCTGGATTGATAACTGTTTCTTTCATGCATTTCAATTTCATCACAATGGGCAATTTCAAGAGGTATTCCCTCCATCCAGAACACAGGACTCACTGTTTTTCATATCACTGGATTTCCAACCTATTTTCTCATCTTTATCATCAGTGGGGAAACACATTGTAGCTGAATCTGGTTCCACTGAAGAGCCATGCATTAATGCAAAGGATGTCTTCCATTCAAAAGGAACTAGTTTCTTGTAGCACAGGAAGGACAGATCAGACTCACCTGTGACACTGTACTACATGTGCTACCTAAGCTCCATAAATCACTTGATAAGACATCAGGTTGTCCCATAGTTTCTGGTCTTGGTTCTGTGGTGGAGTTTCCCTCATTCTAAGAGATACAGGTGCATTCATAAGCCAACTTTCTAAAATGAAGTTACCAAATCAGAATGTTTTCCTTATTTCCCTTGATGTCCCAGATGCAGACGGCTTCACGATGATATGCCTGACTTCACGATGACACTCCTCACTATAAGAGCACAGCAGATGCACTGAGAGGCTGCATGAGGTGGCTGCAGGATGCAATATATTGTGTAGCTATTTCTGCTGCTTCTCCCTCTGCTCTAGACAGGAGGCTGGACACTGTCCTGAGAGCCCTGAGCACCTGTGTGACCTTACAGCTAAAGAGTGTGGTGCACAATGACATCACACACCATGACATCATAGTGAAGTCAGAGAAAACTATCATGCAGACTCTTAGTGCATCTGCATATCAGGGACTCAGCATCAGGGCCATTTGTTAAATCAAGATTAAAAACCTATTTGTTAGACAAGGTATTGTATTATTATTATTATTCCATGTACATCACTTTGAGGTGTTTCACAGAAGGCTCTTTATAAATCCCTATTGTATTGTATTATTGTATTGTTATCTAATCTTTGAAATAGTATATCCCTGTTAGCCCATTCCAACATCACTGCACTGCTCCTAGATTCACTCCAGCTTGATATTTCTCTTGAACATGTTAGAACCCTCCACTATGGTGTCTTTTTCTAATAAAGTGCTGGTAGACGTTCCAGCTGATATTCTGATCTAGTGTCTTAAACACAGAGCTGCTCACAGTGTGGAATGCATGGCTTGTGTACACTGAAACAAGAGAGCTGAGCAGGAGAGATCTCAGGAAATGATACATTCTTGACACGTAACTCAGTTTCTGTTCAACCTGTTTATTAAAACCTGGCCTCAGTCCAAAACACTGCCTCTTAGAGCTTTAAAAAGTTATGTTTGTTGTGAAATAGCCAGTCTCTCTGTATCACTGGAGCAAGAATGGCTTCAAACTTGTGGTCTGAGGACGAATTCAGCTGTCCAGTGTGTCTGGAGATATTGAAGAACCCAGTAACTACAGCATGTGGACACAGTTACTGTATGGGGTGTATTAAGAACTGCTGGGATCAGACTGATCATACAGGTGTCTATAGCTGCCCCCAGTGCAGAGAGACCTTTACCCCAAGGCCTGTTCTGCGTAGAAACACCATGCTGGCTGAAATTGTGGAGAAATTAAAGAAGACAAGACTCAATCCTCCTCCTGCTCAAAGTTATGCTGTATCTGGAGATGTGCTGTGTGATTTCTGCACTGGGAGAAAGTTCAAAGCTGTGAAATCCTGTTTGACGTGCCTGGCCTCTTACTGTGAAACACACGTCAATCCACACTATGAGGGGGCTGCTTTTAAGAGGCACAAGCTGGTCAATGCAATTGGAAATCTGGAGCTAAAGCTTTGTGCTGAACACCAAAGGATTTTGGAGTTCTTCTGCAGAACCGATCAGATGTGCATTTGCTTGTTGTGTTCACAAGATGAACACAAGAACCATGATACAGTCTCAGCTGAGAAAGAAAGGACTGAGAAACAGGTACGGGTTTGAACCATTCCTTTGTAGCTATCCCAGAAGAGAAGGATTCCAAGGGATATTTAACATCTCTGTTTACAAGACTACACAGTTTCATATCAGATCAATTACATTGTAATATTGTATTAAGACCTTGTTTACTTTCTCTGACTAAACTATGTAGTTTATAAGTATCTGTAGTTTGCGGTTTGTATGGATTTTTTACTCAGTTCAATTTCTTTTCATGTCGACTGTTTTAATGTAACAATTTATTTATCATGTTTTGTTTGTGTAAAAAGAATATGCTTCATTGTCATATCATTGTTACAATATCATAGTTAAATTGGTTAAGTCATGTAAATAACTAAGACTGGTACTTACATTCAATGATTAAACAAAAACATTTGCCCCAAATAAATATTAAATACAACATACATTAAAAAGAAATCATCTTCAGTTTTCTAGTTGCCTGTCATAAGCTTATGTAATGTAACACATGCTAGCCCAGCAACAATTCTTAGTAGTAAGAGCCAGTGCCATCTAGTGGACAGGTGCAGTAAATCAAGTTTTCTGTTGAATTGCTGGCAGCTGTGCACTAGATGGTGCTGGCTTTTATGACTATTCAGGCATGTTGTCTGATCTAGCCTGTCTGCAAGATGTCTATGACTGGAAACAAGACTGAAGATCAGCTTCTGAACTCAGGTTAAGGCCCCATAACACACACTCATTAGAATAAGAATTGAGTATTGCAATAAGACCACTCCGAATCACTGAAAACATCACAAGGAGGTGAAGAGACAGTGAAAAAATATCATGTAATTTACTACATTCTATTTAACTAAGAATTATTGTGACAGTTTAGATAGCATATCTTTAGATATTGACACTTAAGGGCCAATGCTCCAACGTGGATTAATAAAACTCAGTTTAGTGCTAAACTAGGGTTAGTTGATCTGGGGTTATGTTTTAATCACAGTTACATTGCACCACAGAAATTTAAACCAGGATTAATAAATCTTGGATTCATCAGATAATCCTCGATTTGTGATTAACAATCAGTCATTCTTTGTATACACCATATTTAACAAATGTAAAAGTAAAAACAAATGTAAACAAAAAAGCATAGAAAGCATAAGAAAACATTCCATTCTATTAATTGTAATGATTGTATAATTGTATAATATGGCTCTGCTCAGATGATGTTTTAAATTAAATAACATAAAGCAGCAACATAGGCCCCACATGCAGCCTGAGGCGTTCTTACAATTTTTAACCCGATATCTAGTTCTGCCGAACGGGTTGTCCTGGATTAATTCTGAATATCAATTAACTAATAATAGCTTTGTTTTAATTTGCATAAAATTTAAAATGTTTATTTTAGTTCTGTAAGTATTTATTGGCTTCCTAAAATGTAATATATTTATTTTATTGTCCTTGGTTACGTTGTTTCAGGCAAGAAAGCCACAAGGTTACAGAAAGTATTAATTTACTGGAGACGGTAAATTTGGAATGAGAAGCAATTTAAGGCCACTAATTATCTAGGCTAGTTATCGACACCCGTGCATGCAGGGGTTCATTTGTAAACCGATTCTTATAATTAAGGAAGAGGGATAGCATTTCTCCAGCCATAGTCCACGGCCCTTGATTTACAGTAGCTTCCATATGATGTGTTTCCAGTTGTCTTGTGCTTGTGGGTTTGATGCCTATTGCTGGTGTTGGTAGCTGTCTAACGATCTTTGCCCAGCCCTGTTTTAATATAATCTTCAGATTTGAACAATACCAGTTGTTGACCGACTAATCTGATGAACAGGAGCGACATGCACTAGTTTTCTGGTGTTTCGCCGTTTGTGTTGTGAAAAAAAGCACATTTTTTAAAACACTGATGTCACATCCTAAAATATAGTGTTACAGAATACTTTTCTCCTTCAATTCAAGAAATAGGAAACCTTTTTTGTACGTTATGTACGAGGAATTCTTTTTTGTAACATAAAATAACTTATTTCATATGATTCATTGCAAACTGTGCAATTCTCAGTTGTCAGACAAAAAAAGTACAGGATCTGAAGTCCACTGCGATCGGCACACATGAACCCCTGTGTACATGGATATACATTTAACATGATGCATACTATTTTTTATTGTTTTTTTAAAAATGTTACATGATATATAAAACACGACACACAACTTTTGTCTCCATTTCTTTTCGCCTTCCTTGACTCAATTACACAATATTCCTCATCGCTGTAAAATTCAAATGGATTCAAAGTATCTCTAATTTTTCTTTGTGGAACTCTTTCCTGGCACTCAATCCATCTGAGGTATGCTACCATTATATCCAAGTTTAAACCACCTCCAAGGAAGGTTTAAATTTAATTCACCTTTCACATTTAAACATGGATTAAAATGAGTGGTGCAATGTCATTATATTTTAATCTTTTAAACAAGGATTACATATTAAAAAATGTAGGGCAACATGATTCAAATATAATCCTTGATTTAATCTGGGTTAGTGGTTAATCCCTTAGGGTATCTGTTTGCATAATGTGTGTATGGTTAATCTAACTCCATATTAAGGGGAGAGGTGTTAATAACACAGCCTGCTCTGAAATAGCTTGTATTGGGTGTGACAGGATAACACCCAATGTCCCATCAGAAATGTCACTGTCACTGTGTTTCTACATAGAAGCAGCTGGGAGAGACACAGACAGAAATACAACAGAGAATCCAGGAGAGACTGAAAGAAGTGGAGGAGCTGAAACAGGCTGTGGAGTCACTGAAAGTGGGTCTTGATAAGACATAAATATATAAAACTGTTTTAGCTCACACTGATTGTTTTTTATATCAATTCTAAATATGTCTCCTCTACTGTGTTCTTTTACTCAGAAATCTGCATGCATAGAAATAAAGGAAAGTGAGAAGATCTTTACTGAGCTGATCCGATCCATTGAGAAGATCCACACTAAGGTTATTGAGCTTATTGGAGCTAACGAGAAGGCTGCAGTGAATCAGGCTGAAGGACGCATGAAGAAACTGGAGCAGGAGATTGCTGAGCTAAGGAGGAGAAACGCTGAGCTGAAACAGCTTTCAGAGACAGAGGATCACATCCATTTTCTACAGGTAACATCACTGCTTGTTAGAAAATCTCAAGTCCATAACTGGGACGGTTTCAGACAGACCTCTCCAATTGAATGAATCCTTGCTTTTCCCCAGGAATGTTTTGGACCCCATTTTATTTCACTGAAAATGTATTTTTCTCCACTTTCCTGTTGTAGAATTTCCAGTCTCTCTGTGTCCCTCCTGAAGCTGGAGACTTACCCAGCATTACTGTCAATACCGACATCTCTTTTGGGGCTGTGAGGAACGCTGTATATGAACTTAAAGACCATATTGAGGACTTCTGCAAGGGGGAATTAGTCAAAATAACCAAAACAGGTTAGTGTGAAATAGATTCCTTTGGTAGAGATTTCTCAAATAGACCACGGCTTGAGGGGGGACAGGTTGCAAGACATTAAAAAGACCTTTTCCAGATTGTTGGTTATGTAAATATTGCATATTTTTTATTTCAAATGATTTCGCCAGGCTGAAACGCCCCACCTCATTTACAGTGACATTCTGAGTGATGAGAGCAGGAAGGAAGAGAGTTTCTAAAGACATTACATGAGAAAACAACACAATAGCATTCAAACAGACAGAGGGATTCAAACATTAAACAACACATTCATTCCATATAGGATGCTAACTTATAGTTATGCACTTTCTTATCAAAGATGTATAGGAATTAGAGGTCTGGTCATGTTTGTATTCCAAATCCTCTGCAGTAAAGTCTTTGGTTTAAAAACTGTTTTCTGTATTTTATTCAGTGAATGCAACAGCAGTTTATAGACTGTGGTCTAGGAGACGTGGTAGACGTTTAAAAGGTAAGGCTTTTCTTCCAGTAAAACATTTTATCTCCAGAAACATTCTCCCTTTATGGAATAACCTTATTCAGGGGTGGCCGACCCTGATCTTGGAGAGCCACAGTCCAGCAGGTTTTAGAAGTAACCCTTAAATCATCCTTTTCTGAAGAATGCAAGTTTTTTGATCAATTTAACAACTTCATGTGTTCAGTTAAATCAGGAGAGGTCAGCTCTAGTCCATGAGAGCTGCTGGATGTTCAGGTTTTTGTTCCAAATTTTCTTTAAATTACTTAATTGAACAAATGACCTGCTTAACTTGTCAAAATGAAATGGTTTGAAGTCCTTAGAAATGGATGATTTAAGGGTTACCTGTAAAACCTGCTGCATTGTGGCTCTCCAGGACCAGAGTTGACCACCCCTGACCTAACGCCTCAGTAAAAGAGTGGCTGGAGATGTATTAGATTAGTCCTTGTGTGAAATGATGAAGGTGGAGTTAGCTGGGTCCTTTGCTGCACTGATAAACTGAACAGATGCACTTTGTGTTTAAAGATTAAGAACATGGCAGATTGCTGTTTGGAGTCTTGTGTGTGCTATGTATTAATCCAAATGTTTCAAATCTATTTTCTCTCCTCCTTCTTCCATACTCTCTCATCCACCCTGCTACCTCCCTCCTCTATGATCTCTCAACCCTGCTGCCTCTTCCCTGCTCTCTCCTCCCTCCTTTATGCTCATTGTAGAGGCAGCAGGGAGTAGGGAGCAGGGAGCATGAAGGCACAGGGAGGAGAGAGGATGGAGGAGGGAGTAGGGAGGAGGGAGTGATTTGAGGATGGAGCAGACAATGACTGTTGTATGTTTGACACACAAGGGTGTCCTCATATGGACACCGTACTGTTGGGCAAAGATATGTGATGGAGAGGAACGAACACAAGACAGTGGCAGATGTGTTCATATTGACTTTGGATGCTGCACCGATACGGAAGGAATATATATTAATTGTAATCGTGAATATCTTGAAGTACGTATTTTTAGACCCAGAAATGCCATGAATAAGCCTTTTTTTCTTTTCAGATTGCCATTCAGAGTCATGTGTGTGTTGTGTATTAATCCACATGTTTCAATTCTGTTTCTCTCTCTTTTTTTCTTCCCAGTGAATGAAGTTGCAGCTTACAGTCTGCAGGCTCCAGAGCCACGGAACAGAGCTGAGTTTTTAAAATGTAAGTCTGTTTTCACTGATACATTTGATTTAAACTCCATTCTGAGAAGAGCTAACACTATCCAGGGACACCAAGACATTTAAGGAGAGAAAGGTCTGAGTGGGGAAAATGTCAACAGATACCTAGTGGAGATTTTCTCAGTGATTTGACTTTTCTAACCATCTCTCTTCTAACCGTCTTCTTCTCTTCGATCAGATTCCTGCCAGCTCACAATGGACCCCAACACAGTGCATAGACAGCTCTGTCTGTCTGAAGGGAACAGAAAAGTGACATGGGGAAAGGGCCAGCGATGTCCTGATAACCCAGAGAGATTTGACAGCTATGCCCAGGTGCTTTGCAGAGAGGGTTTGTCTGGGGCTCGCTGTTACTGGGAGATTGAGTGGAGTGGGGAAGAGGCTGATATAGGAGTCACATATAATGGAATCATCAGGAAAGGAGGGGATGATTCCTGTCTCCTTGGACTCAATGACAAGTCCTGGAGTTTAATCTGCTCTGGTTCCAGTTACACTGCACAGCACAATAACAATCAAACTGAAATAACTGCTCCCCTCTCCCCCAGAATAGGAGTGTATCTGGACTTTAATGCCGGCACGCTGTCCTTTTATGGCGTCTCTGACACAATGACCCTCCTGCACAGATTCCAAACCACATTCACTGAGCCGCTCTATCCTGGGTTTAGGCTTGATTGCTATGATTCCACGGTAACAATCTGCCAGCAGAACTAGCTAGAATTCCCACAGCAAGTACTGATAAGACTCTCTTAAGGTGTTTGTATCTAACTAAATGTTACTGTTTAATCTGTCAGGTTAGTGTTTTTGTAATTGTAAACACTCACAACTGGAAAGCTGTTTCAGCATAAAATGTTCAATATGTCCTGAGTATTTATTGATTACAAACACATAAATAGCACCAAGTGGCAGACTTAGTTGGCATCTCTGCACAGTGCTAGAATTCCCAGAGCAAGAACTGATAAGTATCTCTTAAGGTGATTGTAGCTCACTAAAATAATCTGTTCCTATATTGCACTTCCATGGCTCCATATGACTCAAATGTTCAGCTTTGAAAATGATATCTGGTGTTACTTGAGGTTAAATAAAGTTCTCAGTTTCTATGCCTTATTCTCAGGGTGCATGTTTACTATAGCAGGTGTTTCTTTTAACACTGCATATTTGAGACCTATATATAGAATGGAAGTGCACAGCAGCTGAGATTCATGGGATTAATTTGTCAGCTCCAATCCCTATCAATGTGAGTTTGTGTAAATAGCAGCTCACAATACTTGCCATGTCAAAGGAATGTCAATATAGTTTCTAGCAGATTCCTGTATACAGTAAAATCCTGCTAGCTGAACAGAGTTTGAACTTGTTGCTAGGAGGCTGTGTGGCCCAGTGGTTAAAGAAAAGGGCTTGTAACCAGGAGGTCCCTGGTTCAAATCCCACCTCAGCCACTGATTCATTTTGTGACCCTGAGCAAGTCATTTAACCTCCTTGTGCTCTATCTTTCGGGTAGGATGTAGTTGTAAGTGACTCTGCAGCTGATGCATAGTTCACACACCCTAGTCTCTGTAAGTTGCCTTGGATAAAGGCGTCTGCTAAATAAACTAATAATATATGAAGGTGTCATTTTTAAAAAGTGTATTAATATGCTGTAGATGCTTAAAAGATGAGTTATAATGTTTTTACAATGCGTTATAGAGCAAGTGATACAGGGTAGTAACAGCATTTATAATGTGTTATAAACACTGAATAGATGATATAAGAAATCTGCAATAAATGAAAATATAAAACTGTATATTAGCTGTAAACAAATCAGGACAAATCACATTAAACACAAATGATTTACACTTCATTGTATGGGCCATTTATTTTGTATTTTAAATTAATCTGCTTATTGAAAAAGATTTTTCATTATTTGTACAAAAAACAGAAACAGTGTCAATATGGTGTATTGCCTCCATGGGCAGCCAGCATGGCACTGATTGGAAGTGGCAGGTAGCGATTCTGCAAGGTGCTTTTTAAATTGTGCTGGAGGGATACGGGACCATTCCTCAATGATTACCAGCCTCTAATTCCTTCAGGTTGTGTTGTATTGGGGGTGGAAATCTGCAGTCAAGTCAGAATGGTCCATACATAGAGAGAGTCACATCAATTTTGAGACTGTTCCTTGTGAAAAAGCCTCAGTAGTAGTTTGTGCACTTTTGAAAATGGAAGCACCTGCCAACTAAGAGCCTGATTGAAAGCAATTCTTTTCACTTGGTGTGGTTCCATTGGAAATGTAGGGCTCTATTCACACAATCTTCAGGACTGTTCCAAGCACTGTTTTGTTAAAGACTCTTTATGGTTTAAATCAAGTTGTTTAGAGAGGGGGCAGTTTATTATTTATTAATTTTATTGTTTATTATTATTCAAAGCACCATTTAAGGTGAACAATCCTTATAATCAGGTTTTAAATTAAAACCCAAACATGAATGTAAATAAGCACCATTTTAATAACCTTTTTTTACATTTCTGTACTTCAATTAATGCAAACCTTTTTTTCCTGTACTTTTTATTTAAATGTTTTGTAAAGTTTTAATTTTCAATAAATGTTTTGTTCTGCACCTACTTCTGAAATGAACATAAACTAAGTGGTCTGTCAACAGCAGCTGCTCTCTGGAAACGTGAAGAGAACAAAAAAGCTTTGGAGAAAATGTTAAACACACATAAAAGATATTCTATTATAACAATGAACACACAGTGTTGCTTTAACTAAACAATACCAGCAGACCAGCCTGTTTCATACAGGTCTGTGTAACTAAACAATACCAGCAGACCAGCCTATTTCACACAGGTCTTTGTAACTAAACAATACCAGCAGACCAGCCTATTTCATACAGGTATGTGTAACTAAACAATACCAGCAGACCAGCCTATTTCATACAGGTCTTTGTAACTAAACTATCAGACTATCAGACACTTCCAAATGGTTAGTGAAGCTAACAGCCCCTAAAAGACTAAAACATCCCATTTAAAACACATGAAAGCCCCGTGCAGCCAGTCTACCCAGGCTAAGTGCTTGAGAAGGAGAGAGGGAGAGAGGTCTAAAGGGAAGGGGTGTATATCTCACTGCTCATGAACACACTGTTCCCAGGTAGGATACCCACTGATCCTCAACTACTGCTCCTAGTGATCTCACACAGCTCCAATCCTCCAAGTCCTCAGCTTGAGCTGCAATCTGGTGTCTCAGCTTCTCACAAGGCACAGCACACAACTCCCAATTTACAGCTCCCAGCTCCAGCACAGTTCATCTCCAGCACCCCCTCCTCAACACTCCCCACCCCACACTGTATACTCTCAATCCATCACTTCTCATTAACAGCACCCCTCCTCAACACTCCCCACCCCACACTGTATACTCTCAATCCATCACTTCTCATTAACAGCACCCCCTCCGCAACACTCCCCACCCCACACTGTATACTCTCAATCCATCACTTCTCATTAACAGCACCCCCTCCTCAACACTCCCCACCCCACACTGTATACTCTCAATCCATCACTTCTCATTAACAGCACCCCCTCCTCAACACTCCCCACCCCACACTGTATACTCTCAATCCATCACTTCTCATCAGCTAAACCAGCTATACAACTCCAACCCATTGAAGGTGAGAGCATAGTGAAAAGTCCATCACAATTCTGTTTTAAAATGTGCTGTTTTAGAATCAGTTTGTTTCCCCTCTTCACTGGTCAGCAAGGGTGTCAGTAAAGTGTGGAATGGATTGGACTGGATTGTGTGTCCCTTGAGAAGTGCAGAATCCCTGGCCTCTGTTCTGAGAGTCCGATCTGCTCGTTTTATTAACCTGGTTTTATCACAGTTTGGAGCTGCACTGCTGGAGGAGTGCTTGGAGAGGCTGAAGCAGTTGTTTTCTGATTACCAGTTCCTTGACACTGAGCCACTTTCTCTAACCTGCTGGTCTCCCCTGCAGTGGATCAATACTGTGATGAACCAGGACATGTGCTGAGGTTTGGGACCTGATCTAGTGTGTCTCGAAACAGCGCTGATGAAAAGACCTTCAGCAAGGGAAGCTGTGTGTGAATGACACTGCACAAGCCACTGCTCCCTCAAAGATCAGGGTCCTTCAGTTATTATTTATTTCTTAGCAGACACCCTTACCCATACAATTACCCATTTATACAGTTGGGATTTTACTAGAGCAATCTAGGTAAAATACCTTGCTCAAGAGTACAGCAGCAGTGTCCTCACCGGGGATTGAACCCACAACCCTCCGATCAAGAGTCCAGAGCCCTGTAGAGTACAAATCCAAGGAGGATATGAGGAGGTTGTATAATGCAGTAGTGAGACCGCACTTACAGGACTGGGTCCAAGTCTGGACAGCACAGTACCAAAGGAACACTGTGGCCCTGGAGAAATCCCTAGAGCTATCATCGATGGGCACTACCACTTAAAAAAAAAAAAAATATATATATATTAATTTATATATATATATATATATATATATATATATATATATATATATATATATATATATATATATATATATATATATATATATATATATACACACATATATACATACACACACACACATACACACACACACACACACACATACAATTTAACTAGCTTTGCATGTTTCAAAAGGTATTTCGTTTCTTGTGGTAAAGCCCTTTATCAGGTTAAGGTCCAGGACTTTACCACTGTTTGTGTTTGTGTGGGTGCGTCAATTCTAGTCATTAAGCACATTTTTATTAAAAAACAAACAAAACAGAGAAATCTAAATAAACAGTTTAATCAAAACCTGTGTCTGAACTAAATTTTAACAAAACACTAAACTATCTGTCCGGGCGGCTGAGTCGTTTACCGGTACACACCCCTGGTTTCCATAACCAGTATTTGTAAAGATAGTTTTTACCTTCCAGCTCTTTCTTTCTTTCTTTCTTTCTTTCTTTCTTTCTTTCTTTCCTGGGTAGGGGTGGCCTAAGTCTGACTTGGCATTTGAAATCAGTTACAGTATTCTAAAACGAACACCGATGTTTAGACTTATATTAATGAGTACATTTGAAATCGCAGCATACTTGAATAAGAACATGTGACGGGGGAAAAAAACAACAATTCGGTTCCATTTCCTCAATGATTATTCTTACTATCTCTAATGTGTCTTCACTTCCATGCGCCTCGGCTTTAAATGCTGCACTGCCATCTACTGGCACCCCATAGAATATACCCGCCATTGCAAGTGATGGAATATACAGTATTTAAGTTTTGAAAATAAAATGAGCACAAAAGTGTTAAAACGCTTGTACTTAAAAATGAAAAACTGTTTAAAAGCTGAGAAATGTGAATTGTTAAAACCTGCAGAGAACAGAGACTCGTGTTTGTTGAAAAAAAGACTAAAAACTTGTTAAACTGAGATGCAGTTGCACTGTCCTCCCTAAGGAGATACTACTGGCCCTATTCCTATAGCTAAATAAGTCAGCAAGAGTGACAGACAGCAAAAGCAGGGACATCAGAGGTGTCAATTTCACGAACAATCGGTTTATTATTGTGAACAATAATGTCAACAAATGAAAAAATGAACAAATGAATGAAATAAGAAAGGAATTCAAATAATTGCAGGTAACAGGTAAGAATAAAGCTGGTACAGATAAGTATGTAGGGACAAACAGAAGGCTAAACAGTATCACCAAATAGAAATGAATGTTGTGTCCGGAGGGTCTCCAATAAACCCACACTCACAAACACAACACACACAGATAGACAAAAGATAAATAAATAGTTACAGATGAAAAACAGTGACTTGTGGAAACAATTACATTTAACAGTCTCTATGGCAATGATGGGAAAATGACAGGTAGGCCAAACAAGTCCAGTAATAGCAGGGTAATTGAAATCCATACAAAGTAACAAAATAACAAAAACACAGGAAACAAAGTATCAAATTAAAGTAGAAAAAATCCAAACAAAAAAGAAATGATCTCACCCACAAATAAGGTAGTCCAGCAAAGTGTCCCGAAATGATGGTGATTGTAGAAGGTTGAAAACATTGAGTACGTTGAAATTGTTGAGACTGTCCAGTAGTGTTGAGTTGAATGGTGAACAGTTGTTTGGAAAAAATCAGGAGGATCAGGAATAAATGGAGGCTGTCACACATAAAACAACAAACACTAAACAGACCTAGAAAAACAGCTAAACTTAAACAAGTAACAGTGAAAACAAAAAGAGCAGTTTAGACAAAGCGCATCAACAAAAGAAAATAAAACGGATGCACTGGAATTATCTAAGGGTGGTAATGGATTCACTGAAATTTAAGTAAAGAAAATGTTGTAGTTTAATGGATTCCTCTGAGAAAGGGAGTCTCCCTCAGGCCTGATTAGCCAGCTTTAATACAAGTGCTGGCTACTAAGGAGCTCTGAGATTGGAGGGGTGGAATTCTGAATGAGCCAATGAGGAGAGAGGATGAACAGAGGGTGGTTGCAAGGAACTATGGGAAATGAAGTTTTAACCTGCCAGGCTACTGACCCTAATTAAAGGGACAGGTGGGTGAGACTTACACTCACATTATGTAGCATGGGAATTGCTACAATGTGCTCAGGGTGTTGCTGGTCATGTGCTCAGGGTGTTGCTGGTCATGTGCTCAGGGTGTTGCTGGTCATGTGCTCAGAGTGTTGCTGGTCATGTGATCATGGTATTGCTGGTCATGTGATCATGGTGTTGCTGGTCATGTGCTCAGGGTGTTGCTGGTCGCTCAGTTTAGAAGATAAACGGTCCATAACCAATGGCGAATCGTTGCAGTAAATGGTAAAAACAAGGTTGCCTACAAACTGCCTATGGTCCATATGCATCGCAATGCAGTCTAACACGTTTGCCAAGAGATATATTTTGCACGATTTATTGGTATAGAACTTCTGACAGACACACCTATGACATTAGTCAGTGTTTATATATATATATATATATATATATATATATATATATATATATATATATATTGTAAAGGATCCAGTAGCCAAGTGCTGCTAAACCACTGCTTTTCTGTTCCACCAACTGGCACAGACTCGATATGTTTTATTTACAATATTTACATCAATAAACAGTAGTGGGGTCTCCTTGCCCCACCCACTTCCTCAGTGGGGCTGGTAATGACCGCAGATACCGATCCATGACCAGGATCTCCACTACCTTCTCTGCGTTATTTATATCCGGCTTGAGCCACCTAGTGGCCAGATGAATCAGATCATACATCTGGGATCTGGGTGGAACTCCGGTGGTGTAACCCCAGGCATGATATTTCTGTGCCCGGACAGCCGAGGTCATCCCTTCCCTAGCAAGGATCTCTGCTTTTAACCCTTTGCGGTCCATTTATTAATCGCGCGTCAGGCACGCCAGGTCTAATTAATTTTCACACGCGCAGTTAATTTTATACGCGCTGTTTAAAAGTATTTTTTTCACAGTCAAACGGGTTTAAATGGCCCTGCATATCAACAAAGCACACACTAGGCATCTCCAGCCCCACCCCAGCCTTTTGTTTGCTATAGCGTTCAGCTATGTAAGAAATAAATAATAATAATAATAGTCGTACATACCGATCGATCATCTCCAGATCACTCGTTTTATCACCAAACTCCTCAATAATGCGATCCAAGTCATTATTTTATTACTATAACATCTGAAAAAAGCTCTGCAAATGTCCATGATAGTCTCAGTGCGCTGACGCACTTAGCCAGCTTGTTTACTATGGACGCCCATTATCTGATACCTGATACCGTGTATGACTATTCATGAAATACGCCTTTTTTTTTTTTTTTCCGACTTGTCTCGGCTCCTGTCGCTACCACTCGGCAATTGAATGGTTTTCTCTGCTTTTTCCGGAGAAAAAACGACTAAACACCCGTTTATTGCGTTGCTATAATGATGTCGGACCCAGTCCGACAAAGGACCTGTGAGGAATAATTGCAATGTCGGACCCAGTCCGACAATGGACCGCAAAGGGTTAAATGAGGATAGCTCTCAGCTTCCTGTGGGGCCAAGTCGTGATAGGCCTTCTGTGCCTCTCCCACCAAAAACGGTGCCAGAATCCCAGCCCATTTCTCTGACGGCCACCCCTCCCGTGTGGCGGTGCGCTCAAATGCCAGCAGGAACGCTTCTAAGTCATCCTCCCGCGCCATCTTCTGTAAGACGTGGGAGGGTCGAATTGGAGACACATATGGAGGTTCCCTCGACTGGTCCAAACGTCCCTTTAAAATTGCTAGCTCCTGTCGGGTAACCTCCAATTGCTGTGTGTTCAGCCGGTTGGTCTCTTGCTGTAGTTGCACAGCCATCTGTTGAAACTCCTGCATTTTAGCGCTATGGTCCTGTTGTACTGCTGTAGCATGTAAAAGAGCTCGAATCAGCATGTCAGTGGTCTCCATCTTGTTGAACTTCGTGGGCCGACTGGAGTATGTTTCCAGTCGATCTGTATTCCACTGCTGACACCAAATGTAACGGATCTAGTACCCACGTGCTGCTGAACCACTGCTTTCCTGTTCCACCAACTGGCACAGACTCGATATGTTTGCAGGAAACTATAATTTATTTACAATATTTACATCAAATTAGCAGTTTCTGTCACACTTCTTGCCCTGTACGGGCCACTGACTAACTCACTTCTTTGATCCTCACTAGCTACGTCAAGATGTGGAGATGGAAGAGTAGTCCAAGGATCCTTCGACTGAAGTGAGTCAGTCCGCGGGTAAGAACAGGGTCAGCTCCCTTCCCTAGAGCTGACCTGGGTCACCGGTAGGATGGGCTCCCTCTGCTGGTGTATTCCGTGAACCCAGGTAAGTATAAGACAGACGCCCTCTACTGGAGTAGTTCCACCACACAGGTAACTATCCAACAGACTCCCTCTGCTGGAGTAGTCCTGGAACACAGGTAAGTACAAGACAAGCTCCCTCTGCTGGAGTAGTCCTGGAACACAGGTAAGTACAAGACAAGCTCCCTCTGCTGGAGTAGTCCTGGAACACAGGTAAGTACAAGACAGGCTCCCTCTGCTGGAGTAGTCCTGGAACAAAGGTAAGTACAAGGCAGGCTCCCTCTGCTGGAGTAGTCGTGGAACACAGGTAAGTATTAGACCAGCTCCCTCTGCTGGAGTAGTCCTGGAACACAGGTAAGTACAAGCCAAGCTCCCTCTGCTGGAGTTGTCCTGTAACACAGATAAGTACAAGACAGGCTCCCTCTGCTGGAGTAGTCCTGTAACACAGATAAGTACAAGACAGGTTCCCTCTGCTGGGATCATCCTTTAAAACAAGTAAGTACAAGTATGGGTCAGTTCTTTTTTTCTTTTTAAAGAAGAATTCCAAGAACACAATAACGATGACCCCAGACATCCAAAGAAGTGAACAAAGATATCCGGGCTGTGGAGAAAGAACTCCTGCAGCCAACTCCTGGTCATCCAAGGAGGCGTATTGTATTCCTTCTAAAAGCCAGCGTCAGTTTTCCCTGTATTCATCATATGCAAAGTGTCTTGTGTCTATGTTATAATAAACAATGTCTTGCACTTCCAATGTCTCACAAGTACGTTCTTTCTGATCCTTATTTACTAACTCTGCAGCATGTAAATAACCAATACCTCTCCAGGTTATAAAGCATATAGCACAACACACTACAGTTGACAGCGCACAACCGCACAGCACTGAATACCGCGGGTCTCTTTTAAATTGCTACGGAGTACAATATCTTCAAAATAGCACCCCGACGAAAGAAAATAAAATAAACTTTAACAAACAAAAGGCTACCTTACCAAGAGGAAAAATTGCGCTTTTTATAAACTAAACACTGACTATATTTTAACACAAACGATCACTTTACCTTGCAATATTTTTGTTTTCCGTTTTTGCAACACACTGGAGTTTGCATGCTATTTTCTGGCAGGTCAACCGGGCCGTGCTCCCCACACTTCTCTCCCCCTATGGCTCTACCCTGCTTCTTTTTAAACCCAGAAACCCCACCCCATTAATTGGTACTCGGATTTTTGGGTTGTGTAGTTTCTTCCTTAGCGCTGCCATTTCTTAAAGGCGACGCTATCCTTTCCTCACAATATATAGAACTCTCTCTCTCTCTCTCTCTCTCTCTCTCTCTCTCTCTCTCTCTATATATATATATATATATATATATATATATATATATATAAAATAATGCAATTTTCTACGTGATGTAATTTTGGCGCTTCTGAAGAGAGAAGCACATTTTGAATCCAGCATCATATAAACACAGTAAAACCCGGGTTTTATTTTCAGCCACTAGATGTCAGTATGAACTCATTGTTTTGGTAGCTCCCCGCGGAAATCTGCAGTCAAATTTCCTAAAATCTGCAAAGAAAAAATTGCATTTTTCTGCAAATAACTTGTCAAATTCTGCGACTAAGACCTTCTAATCTAGAACAGTGTTAATGAGTATTAATAAATAAGAAAAAGTCACAATCAAATTCAAGTTTTTATTAAATCACATTACTATAATTTGAAAAAAATAAACAGAACAAACATTTTATGGAAATCAAAGAACAAAAACACATACAATAAGAAAACTTAAGTTCACTTTTTTAAAAACGGTTACAGCACTGACTGTTGGATGTCATTTTTTAAATATATATATATATATAAAACAATTCTTAAAAAAGAAATTAAATACAGTTGTGGCCAAAACATATGACTATTTAATCACATTCATAATAATAAAGTGTACCAATAAACACTGCCTGTGTTAACTGTTATTCAGTAGCACTGTGTGTGTAATAAACACTTCCTGTGTTAACTGTTATTCAGTAGCACTGTGTGTAATAAACACTGCCTGTGTTAACTGTTATTCAGTAGCACTGTGTGTAATAAACACTGCCTGTGTTAACTGTTATTCAGTAGCACTGTGTGTGTAATAAACACTTCCTGCATTAACTGTTATTCAGTAGCACTATGTGTGTAATAAACACTTCCTGCATTAACTGTTATTCAGTAGCACTGTGTGTGTAATAAACACTTCCTGCATTAACTGTTATTCAGTAGCACTATGTGTGTAATAAACACTTCCTGCATTAACTGTTATTCAGTAGCACTATGTGTGTAATAAACACTGCCTGTGTTAACTGTTATTCAGTAGCACTGTGTGTGTAATAAACACTTCCTGCGTTAACTGTTATTCAGTAGCACTGTGTGTGTAATAAACACTGCCTGTGTTAACTGTTATTCAGTAGCACTGTGTGTGTAATAAACACTTCCTGTGTTAACTGTTATTCAGTAGCACCGTGTGTAATAAACACTGCCTGTGTTAACTGTTATTCAGTAGCACTGTGTGTAATAAACACTGCCTGTGTTAACTGTTATTCAGTAGCACTGTGTGTAATAAACACTGCCTGTGTTAACTGTTATTCAGTAGCACTGTGTGTAATAAACACTGCCTGTGTTAACTGTTATTCAGTAGCACTGTGTGTATAATAAACACTGCCTGTGTTAACTGTTATTCAGTAGCACTGTGTGTGTAATAAACACTGCCTGTGTTAACTGTTATTCAGTAGCACTGTGTGTGTATGAAGACTCAATTTTAACCTTTTATTTTAATTGCGGAATAACATGGATTTTTTTTTTCTTCTGAGAATTTCACATTTCTTTTTTTAATCTTGGATCCCTGGTAATTACTAAACATTCAGCTGAAACACAAATCAATCAATGGTTCATTTTCTTTTTCATTTTTTTAAGTGAAGCCCTTGAGAACACATTCTCATTTCAATAACACCTTGGTTCCAGACTGTGCCTTTTAGAAAGAGCTCCGTTTGGAGCCCAGAGTAATACGCTACCCATACTGCAATTGTATATATACACAGTTGTAGTCTAAAGTTTACATATCCCAATGGAAATTTATAATTTCTAGAAATTTCTAGAAAACAAATAATTATAGGAAAAATCTTTTGAAGCAATAGTTTTGTAAACTAAAATATGTAAACTTTTGACTACAGCTGTATATATACAGGGTCACATCCAGCCATGAAAAATGATGAGGCGCTTGCCCGTGTGCGCATTGCAATATTAATAAGCTGGATTCACTAAACTGCGGGCTGCCAATGGAATGTATTAATCCTTGTTATTAGGTTAATATGTACTTCTTTCTAATCAACAGTATTACTTTGCCTCACATATATGGGCAATCAACATATTTCATATGAAACCCATTCGTTGCTAAAAACAAATAATTCACCTTGTTTCGCTCTGCAGGTGGCGCCGTTTTACCCCCAAACTTTCATCCAAAGTTATGTCAGATTGAACATTCCCTTCACCCGAGGAGTGGAGAGGACAGACAGGGAGTTCAATACAAAGGGTTTCTTACAACACAAAACAGTCTAGTTCAGCTGGCAGATTGTTACAGAGGAATCAGAACCCGAAAGCCTAAACCCAGGATAGAGCGGCTCAGTGAATGTGGTTTGGAATCTGTGCAGGAGGGTCATTGTGTCAGAGACGCCATAAAAGGACAGCGTGCCGGCATTAAAGTCCAGAAACACTCCTATTCTGGGGGAGCGGGGGGCAGTTATTGCAGTTTCATTGTTATTGTGCCGGGCAGAGTAACTGGACAAACTCCAGGACTTGTTATTGAATCCAAGGCGACAGTAACCATCACCTCCTTTCCTGCTGATTCCTTTATATGTGACTCCTATATCATCCCATCCCCCACTGCACTCAATCTCCCAGTAACAGCGAGTCCCAGACAAACCCTCTCTGCAAAGCACTTGGGGCTGGTTATCAAATCTCTCTGCGTGATCAGGATATCTCTGGTTCTCTCCCCTCCATGTCACCTTTCTGTTCCCTTCAGACAGACAGAGCTCTCTATGTGCTGTGTTGGGGTCCAGTGTGAGCTGACAGGAATCTAATTGAAGAGAAGAGGACGGGTAGATGAGAGACGGTTAGAAAAGTCAAATCACTGAGAAAATCTCCACTAGGTTTGAATGGTACAGAACCAACAAAATTACATATTACAGCAGGTTCTTTTTATAATGGCTGTTTCTGACATAAGGCTATAGCTTGAAAACAGAAGAGGCATTGAGATACAAAGGTACAGAAGGGAGTAATAGGATTATTTGTATTATTTTGGGTGAGTTTGCGTAAATTCATTTTGCAGCTGGCAATCAATGCACAAAGTAATGATGCTAATCATTGTAAAATATTATATACGTCCCTCCTACAGGGTATGTGTTGCCATTTTCCCCACTCAGACCCCTTAATTACTAAATATCTTCAATAGAATATCATCCACTCTTCAAATATCTGTCTAATATTTTAAGTGAAAACAGACTTACATTTTAAAAACTCAGCTCTGTTCCTTGGCTCTGGAGCCTGCAGACTGTCAACTGCAACTTCATTCACTGGGCAGAAAAAAAGAGAGAAATAGAATTGAAATATGCAACAGTCATTGTCTGCACCGTCCTCAAAACACTCCCTCCTCCCTGCATCATCAGCTCCTGACTCGATATCCACAACTTTCTTTTGTAGTTTTATTATCAGTGTTTATTCCATCATGAACCTACACAGAGGACTATACAATTAAATATATTATATGTTTGTGTAAAAGATAAAAAGGTAAATAGATTATCTGAAAATCAAATGAACTGAAGTACGATCTCGTAAATGCGTGATTTTATTACAAACTTAACACAAGGGCAAATGAAATTGAGATGAAAAATTTGTGTTTTGCAAAACTTGTTTTTCTTCTTTGTCCACAATAACAACACATGATTCCCACACCGCAGACTTGCATTTTTCTGTGAGCTTTTGTTCATGGAATTCGTTTTTCTTTCACATCCTTCATAAAGAAATCCATTACTCCGACATTTAAGAATGATCTAAAGAAACCCCTTCGATGCGGGTCACGTGTCTGCTGCTGCGCTCTGCAAGCCATGTCATGTGCTACTGGGGGAAGCCAATCCATGCAACAGGAATTATAAACAATGATTTTTAGTACCAACGGAGCCTTTAATGGTAATTGACAGTTTGTGCATTACCGAGTAAACAAAATCGAACCAAACCCGATCCGGGTGTTGAGTGACAATTTTGCATACGAAAACCCGTTCGGTACGAGTCGGGTCTCAGGTCGGGGTAGACCTGTGAAGACCTCTAGTATGTGTTACTACCATTGTTAGTAACCACCATCGGAACTCTACCAGTAAAAGGAACAACGGAAATACTGTTGCTGGTATTTGAGACACGGCACAAGAGTGCCATCTTGTGGATTAATAAAACAATGCGCCCAAGGGGCATTTCAAAACATTTCAAAACATTTTGTTTCATTTCAAAATGAAAAGATCACTTTAACATTGTGTTTAGTGTTAATTGAGTGATGTATTGATATTTTTAGGCATCAATAAGCAGAAATGTTTTGCATTTTGCAAGTCATCTGTTAAAACTGTATTTATTTACTTTAATAAACTTTATCAACTTTACTCCTGATTCTTTTCCCTGATCTGAATTGCCCAGTTTGAATGTCTCCTCACCACTGTAACCCAGGACTGAAGATAAAGCTCCTTTCACGCTCAAGCTAGTCGCATCTTTTAACTCAGAGTTACTAATTTACTGAATCCTGGAGGTGAGGAAAGAAGTCTCTGCCTGGAATCATAAAGACCCCTGACCAGTAGGGGCGCTGTTTCAGCTATACCTGAGATGGCCAACCCTCTTCCCTGGACAGCCACAGTCCAGCAGGTTTTATACTGTTTGAAATGTCTAACCAGTCATATCAAGACATATTTGGAGTCTAAAGATATGTAATATCTTACGGTAAAAATAACTGGAATTCTGAATAAAATCAGAATGATTTAGCAAAAGTTAAGTACGTTTAAAAATGTCCCCTTTCTAAATTATGATAATGAACTAATCAGGCAAAAGAAGGGGGGGGGGCGAATAATCAAGATTGCACACCAATCCTTACACAAACCAGCCAATCAGAGCGGCCGCGGAAAATTAAAAAATCGACTTTGTCTAAAGAGTATAAATCCCACTGTGAATTACAATTGTGCTCTCTTGGATAAATAAATAAATGAAAGAAAGTACAAGATCGTGCCTGGAACCAGCTCTCAGCATGAACCCATCCAGATAGAGGCCCTGACACTCGGAGAAACACAAGGGAACCGCACGCTGAAACTCAACTGCTTTCTACACCTCCCAGCACTCTGAGCAGGACATCGAGCTCGAGGTGCTGGATACCAATGACCCTATGTGGTCGGTGGTGGAGAGTACAACCCGCCACTTGGGCATGTAGTGGCCTATGGTGTAGCTACCGCGGCGGTCCCTGTTTGAGTGACCTTCAGCCCAGCCCCATCAGTCCAGGATGCTTCCGGCATTCCCAACCTTTATCAAGGAGGATCAGTCCACCTGGGGAGCTCCGGCCTCTGCTCCTGTGACTTCTTGCAAGGCCTCAGCCTTTAATATGCAGGGGGCAAGCGAAGCTAGGTTGGCATCCTTCCCATCGATGGATGCTGCGTTCGCTGCGTTGATGAAGAAGATAGCCAACGCTATCAGGGCTGACAAGGGATCCTACATGCCCCAATAAGCAAGGCAGGATCACAGAGATGTACCTTAAGAAGGGGTACGCTGTGGCCACAGAGGCGGTCAGGCTGTCGAATGTGGCCAGCCTGCTGACGGTCTACCAAGCGGCACTCATAAGAGATCTACCTGAGTGCCCTTCCGCAGTGCTGAGGACCGAGTTGGGGACGGTCTCTCAGCTGCTGGTGAAGCTTGCCCAGCTGAATGTACAGGCTCAGGGAAGGAGCATTGCGTCTCTGGTGGTGGCCAGAAGGCAGCTCTGGCTCTCGCATGTGAGAGTGCAGGAGCCTGACAATGCCCCATTGCTGGATGCCCCAATCACACCGGGGCACACATTTGGCCTGGCGGTGGAGGAGATGCTAGGATGTGGCCGAATAAGCCTTTCCAGCCGAAGCAACCACAGGAAAACCAGTGGCGCAGGACACCACCACAGCATAGAAGAGGTGGCAGACCGCGTCCTCGTGGTTCTGGCCAGGCCCCTCGCGAGCGAGCGCAGTCAAAACAGCCCTGAAATCCCCAGGCAGCTGTTAACCCACCCCTACACTGTACCACAGCTACAGTTCTGGCAACATTGCACCAACGACATCTGGATGCGCAAAACTATACTCACTGGGTACACCCTTCAGTTCCAGTTAAACTGCCCCCCCCTTTTCGGGGAGTGGTGGTAACAGCAGTGAAGGACTCGGTTCAGTCCTCAGCTCTGAATGTAGAAATACAGGCATTGCTCAGGAAGCGTGCCATTCAACAAGTAGACCCTGCTCTGATCGAACAGGGTTGCTATTCCAAATACTTCCTGGTGCCCAAGAAGGACGGCGGGCTCCGTCCTATTTTAGATCTGCGAGTACTGAACAAATACCTGCGGGTGTTATCGTTCAGGATGCTTACGCACAAGCACATCATCCAGTCAGTCTGACACGGCGACTGGTTCACCACCGTGGACCTGACAGATGCGTACTTTCACGTTCCCATCTGCCCGGGTCACAGGAAGTATCTGCGGTTCTCATTTCAGAGCAGGGTATACAAGTTTTATGTCCTTCCATTCGGCCTGTCACTAGCTGCTCGAACCTTTTCGAATTGTATGGGTGCCATTCTAGCTCCTTGGCGGGCTCAAGTTGTCCGACTGCTGAACTATCTCGAGGACTGGCTCGTCTGCGTGCAGTCGAAGGAGCAGTTGGCACAGCACACAGCGATGGTTACAGACCATCTTCAGCGGCTAGGTCTGAAGGTCAATTCAGAAAAGAGCCGCCTCGTGCCGAGCAAACAGACCCTGTCGACAAAAAGAATTGCCTCCATGGAGCGGTGTCTCTCCCTATTCAGGTTGAGAGAAACAGTCAGCAAACCTGCTGGGAAGCGCTACGCTAGTGGAAAGTTCCGTCGAACATCCGCCAGGGCGTACGCTTCGGTCCCATTTTCCGGAGGGAAGTCATCACGACCGATGCTTCCAATCAAGGTTGGGGAGCAGTCTGGAATGGGACAGGGACCTGTGGAGTGTGGTCAGGACCCTGGAGGTCAGCCCACATCAATGCTCTGGAACTCAGAGGGGTGTACCTCACCCTTTCTGCACTTCTTGCCAGTGCTTCTAGGCAAGCACGAGTTAGTGTGGTCAGACAACACCACACTTGTGGCGTATATCAACAGCCAGGGTGGCTTGCGGTCCCCCGGTCTTCCTATCCAGAGGAGACCCTCTTGCGGGCGAATGGCATCTTCACCCTCAGGTGGTAGAGCGCATCTGGGAATGGTTCAGCACAGCGCAAGTAGATCTCTTCTCTTCGCGAGAGATCACGCACTGCCCCCTATGGTTCTCAGTGAAGGACCTCGACAGCCCCCTAGGATTCGATGCACTGGCTCACGAGTGGCCACCAGAGCTCCTATATTCATTTCCACCAATTGTGATGCTCCCCGCCTTCCTAGAGAAGGTCAGGGTAGAGCAAGCGACAGTGATTCTGATCGCTCCTCGGTGGCCTCGAAGAATATAGTTCCCGAGTCTGGTGCAGCTATTGCACGGTCGCCCGAGGGAGCACCCTCTGTGAGCGGACCTGTTGTCCCAAGCCCAAGGATGGCTATGGCACCTGAACTCCAAGCTCATACAGCTATGGGCTTGGCCCCTGAGCGGGAGTGCCTGTCAGCCCTAGGGCTTTCTACGGCGGTGATTTCGACCATTCAGAGTGCCAGAGCGCCCTCTACCTGGTCACAGTATACTTACAAATGGCAGTTGTTTCAAGGTTGGTGTCTGGCTGAGGGCCATAACCCAATATCCTGTCCTATGGCAGTGATATTACAGTTTCTACAGAAACTGTTAGATGAAGGGAAATCTCCCTCTACACTTAAGGTGTATTTAGCTGCCATATCGGCTTGCCATGTACACATTGACGGTTTGTCACCAGGTTGTAATTTTCTTGCATCTCAGTTCTTAAAAAGAGCAAGACGATTGCGACCTCCAAGGACGACCATTTTACCATCATGGAGCCTTGACGTGGTGCTAGAAGCTCTTACCAAGGCACCGTTTGAACCTCTCCACAGCATGGATATGAAGCTTGTGTCTATGAAAACCGTGTTTTTGCTATCAGTGATATCAGCCAAATGGGTGGGCGAGTTACATGCACTGTCAGTGCATCCATCCTGTACTCGCTTCACAGGAGACGGTTCTAAGGTCTCCATGCGTCCAAATCTGGCCTTTTTACCCAAGGTCAAGTCCCTGTTTCATATGAACCAACCAGTCGAGTTGATGGCGTTCCATCCTCCTCCTTTTTCTCCCCCAGAGGAAAAACGGTTACACATGCTCTGCCCCGTGCGGGCATTGAGGTGTTATATTGACCGCACAAGGACTGTGAGGCAAACAGAACAGCTGTTCATATGCCATGGTTCTAGGACTTTGGGTCAGCCGTTGTCTAAACAACGCCTTTCCCACTGGATAGTGGATGCTATTGTATTGTATATATTATATTGTATTGTATTATATATTGTATTATATTGTAACACTTGAATGTATTTGTATTTGCTTGCGATTGTAAGTCGCCCTGGATAAGGGCGTCTGCTAAGAAATAAATAATAATAATAATAATAATGCTATTAAATTAGCATATGAATCTTCAGGCCTTCTGCCACCAGGGCAGCTGAAGGCGCATTCCACTAGGGGTATGGCGACATCCTGGGCCCTCTTTAGAGGGGTGCCGGTGTCTGACATTTGCGCGGCAGCCAGTTGGGCTGCACCGCATACTTTTACGAGGTTCTACTGGTTAAATGTACTAGATAACTCTGCTACATCATTTGGAGCATCCGTGTTACACTCTATGACGCCCTAGTCGGCGGTCATACTGAGTATTGTCACGATGTGGTTTTGATTTCACCTTAGGACAGGTGTCATGTGCAGCATAGACACTGAGGCGCGGCTCCACATATGCGTAGATGTATTGCCTACGCAGTTGTGTTATGACGTAAGTCTGTCCTACTGCCGAGAATCCTCCCTCGCGACGGCTTGGGTACACTGTTCCCATACCTTGATGGTTATTTTCGACTTCAAAGGGAACAATAGGTTGCGGATGCAACCCCGGTTCCCTGAAAGAGAAAATAACCATCAAGCCGCGAGGTCGCTCAGGAAGCCTTCACGGCCTGAAGAGCAAAAGAGGAAGAGAGTCTCTGCGCACCCAAGGGGGCCGGCTTACATGGCAGCGGGCGCAGTGGCCTATCGGCAGCTTTGCTATAAAAGCTCAGCCAATCCCTACTGCCTGACGGCAATATCTCATACCTTGATGGTTATTTTCTCTTTCACTGAATCGTTTTCATGTTAAAATAAAGGCAATTGTTATTTTGGCAATAGTTGGAACTACATCCAATAATAATGATCAAAACAATAACAATAACAACAGTGTATCAGTTTCCACTGATATAATTGCTGAAGTCACCATAACCACACTACTTACAGTTTATTAAATATTCCCACTAAGAAATAACTAATAAAACATTTGATAAATAATCAATACAGTTAATATCTCCCAACAGTTTTCTGGAGGTCCCTTTATTGCCATAAGTAAAAAATACCCCATTAGTCCCCACAGTTTGACAAGGTGTATATATGTGTGTTCAATACAGCCTGTGCAATAAAAGGAATTGGAATTGATTAAAAGGGTTATTCAGAAGTGATTCGAGTCGGGGTCTGCAGTAGGGGGCTACAGTAAACCTGACTGAAGAAGGTTTACAAGAGACACTTTTTGTTCAACTGCTGTCATTTGAAACCAATTTAATTGACTAACAAACAGGAGTGACTTAAATGTAAGTAATTTGTTGCTACTGTGAGAAGCTCATTTTAAAAATCGTGATGCCCCTAACCAGTGGGGGGCGCTGTTTCAGCTATACCGGGTGGTGGCCAGCCCTTGTCCCTGGAGAGCCACAATTAAGCAGGTTTTACAGGTAACCCCTAAAATCATAAATTTCTGAAGACTTGGAACAATTTCATTTTGACTAGTTAATCAGGTCATTTAAGTAATTTAGAGATAATTTGAATGAAAACCTGAACACCCTGCAGCTCTCCTGGACCAGAGCTGATCACTCCTGATTTAATTGAACACATGAAGCTGCTACATTGATCAAAAACTTGCATTCTTCAGAAATGGTTGATTTAATGGTTACGTCTAAAACCTGCTGGACTGTGGCTCTCCAGGACCAAGGTTGGCCACCCCTGAGCTAGACTGTCAAGGTCACTGAAACATTGAGCAGGCAGTTTTATGCAAATGCAGATATGAAGTCAGTACCTCAGATGGTCTCTCAGGTTTGAGTCTTTGACCCTGTGATGGAGGCAGATTTGTTACATAACAGGTACAAAGGGTTCATGTTTCTTGTGCGATACCCGTGATCAAACTTGAACTAGAGGATCACAGAATACAGCTGTGTTCTGAATATGAAGATCATTTGTTACGTGTCATTTGGAAACCACAAAGTCACATGGACCATATATGGCAGACATATGAGGTCACAGATAGGGTACTGTTAAGATCGGGCCGAAGGAGTTTCCAGAATATTTAAAATATGAAGATGGTTCTGAATCTCAAACAGATTAAGAGCTATAAGCCTGTGGAATTGAATGTGAAAGGACAAGCTTCAGATATGTGGATGTGATGCTGTAAGTCCCATACCATAAACAATACAGCCTTACTTGAGCCTACGTGGACATTAAAACGTGGCCTTTGTTTTAAAACAACGAGCGCAAACCTATTGTGGCTGTAAATTGTGATTTTAGCAATGTACATCCCTGGCATAAACAAAAGAGAAAAATGTGAAAAAAAAAAAGAACAATGTACTTACGTAAAGAGCGGCGGCTCCGCATTGGCTTACCTGTAAGAGAATAAAAAGAAACAGTCAGTAACTTAAATAGAACTGCACTGACTGCTGAAAGACGGTTTCTCTCTGAAAAGCTGCACATTTTCACAGCGCTGCAGAAAGTGTTTCGGTACCTCAAATATGGATGGAAGGAAAACAAACCGAGAATTACAAAATGTTTCAAATGACCTACCCTTTTGTGTGTAATAGTTTGATAAGGGTGATTACACCAGCTCAGGGCAGGGCCAGTGCTGCAGTGAGAGCCAATATTGCAGAGGGGGCCTAATGTGCCGTCTGTGTTTCCGTACGTCCCCCACCTGGTTACAGCTCCTCCAATTTGGATTATACTAAAACTAACACTGGGCACACTCCCTTCTATTTTAGCCCTGGTTATGTGCACGCACATCAGCTAAACATGCCCTCACTCTGCACTCCCTCTCTAAACATGACCTCGCTCTGCACTCCCCTGCTAAACATGCCCTCACTCTGCACTCCCTCTCTAAACATGCCCTCACTCTGCACTCCCTCTCTAAACATGCCCTCGCTCTACACTCCCTCTCTAAACATGCCCTCGCTCTGCACTCCCCTGATAAACATGCCCTCGCTCTGCACTCCCCTGCTAAACATGCCCTCGCTCTGCACTCACCTGCTTAACATGCCCTCGGTCTGCACTCCCTCGCTCTGCACTCCCATGCTAAACATGCCCTCACTCTGCACTCCCCTGCTAAACATGCCATCGCTCTGCACTCCCTCGCTAAACATGCCCTCGCTCTGCACTCCTTCTCTAAACATGCCATCACTCTGCACTTCCTCTCTAAATATGACCTCGCTCTGCACTCCCCTGCTAAACATGCCCTCAATCTGAACTCACTCTCTAAACATGCCCTTGCTCTGCACTCCCCTGCTAAACATGTCCTAGCGCTACACTTCCCTGCTAAACATGCCCTCGCTCTGCACTACCCTGCTAAACATGCCCTCGCTCTGCACTCCACCGCTAAACATGCCCTAGCTCTGCACTCCCCTGCTAAACATGCCCTCGCTCTGCACTCCACCGCTAAACATGCCCTAGCTCTGCACTCCACCACTAAACATGCCCTAGCTCTGCACTCCCCTGCTAAACATGCCCTCGCTCTGCACTCCACCGCTAAACATGCCCTAGCTCTGCACTCCCCTGCTAAACATGCCCTCACTCTGCCCTCCCCTCCTAAACATGCCCTCGCTCTGCACTCCCTGGCTAAACATGCCCTCGCTCTGCACTCCCCTGCTAAACATGCCCTCGCTCTGCACTCCCCTGCTAAACATGCCCTCGCTCTGCACTCCCCTGCTAAACATGCCCTCGCTCTGCACTCCTCTGCTGAACATGCCCTCGCTCTGCACTCCCCTGCTAAACATGCCCTCGCTCTGCACTCCCCCGCTAAACATGCCCTCGCTCTGCACTCCCCTGCTAAACATGCCCTCGCTCTGCACTCCCCTTCTAAACATGCCCTCGCTCTGCACTCCCCCGCTAAACATGCCCTCGCTCTGCACTCCCCTGCTAAACATGCCCTCGCTCTGCACTCCCCCGCTAAACATGCCCTCGCTCTGCACTCCCCTGCTAAACATGCCCTCGCTCTGCACTCCTCTGCTGAACAAGCCCTCGCTCTGCGCTCCCCTGCTAAACATGCCCTCGCTCTGCACTCCCCTGCTAAACATGCCCTCGCTCTGCACTCCCCCGCTAAACATGCCCTCGCTCTGCACTCCCCTGCTAAACATGCCCTCGCTCTGCACTCCCTGGCTAAACATGCCCTCGCTCTGCACTCCCCTGCTAAACATGCCCTCGCTCTGCACTCCTCTGCTGAACAAGCCCTCGCTCTGCGCTCCCCTGCTAAACAAGCCCTCGCTCTGCGCTCCCCTGCTAAACATGCCCTCGCTCTGCACTCCCCTGCTAAACATGCCCTCGCTCTGCGCTCCCCTGCTAAACATGCCCTCGCTCTGCACTCCCTGGCTAAACATGCCCTCGCTCTGCACTCCCCTGCTAAACATGCCCTCGCTCTGCACTCCCCTGCTAAACATACCCGTGCTCTGCACTCCTCTGCTGAACAAGCCCTCGCTCTGCGCTCCCCTGCTAAACAAGCCCTCGCTCTGCGCTCCCCTGCTAAACAAGCCCTCGCTCTGCGCTCCCCTGCTAAACAAGCCCTCGCTCTGCGCTCCCCTGCTAAACATGCCCTCGCTCTGCACTCCCCTGCTAAACATGCCCTCGCTCTGCACTCCCCTGCTAAACATGCCCTCGCTCTGCACTCCCCTGCTAAACATGTCCTCGCTCTGCACTCCCCTGCTAAACATGCCCTCGCTCTGCACTCCCCTGCTAAACATGCCCTCGCTCTGCACTCCCCTGCTAAACATGCCCTCGCTCTGCACTCCTCTGCTGAACAAGCCCTCGCTCTGCACTCCCTCTCTAAACATGCCCTCGCTCTGCACTCCTTCTCTAAACATGCCCTCGCTCTGCACTCCGACTTTACTCATTAGGTATACAGTAAGTAATACTTTATTTTTAATAATAAACACTTTCTCTCATTTACAGGTATATTTGCTTAAAGTTGATCACCCCGGCTATTACTCTCGAAATAATGTGCACCTTATTCCAAAAATAAATCGTTTTTTTACATAAACAAGTAACTTCTTTTTCCCTTTTTCCTCTCTCCTCTGCTCCAGTCCCAGGTAAGTAAATGAATGAGATTCTTTTACAAACAACTGTACCAGGCAGGATTTTAACAGGTACATGTTAATGCTACAATAATGTTTACTTGCAAGCTGTCCGTGAGGGCTATTATTAATGGGAATGGAGATACGAAAGTCTTTGGTTATTTTAATTATTTTGTGATGAAGTTCGTGATCAGCTTCCTCACACTCCTCCTAGTATGTCTTGTAAAGAAATATCCGAGTTTGTCTTGATGCGCAGTTAAAAGGATACAAATCAGCCCACCACTGTGTTTAGTGATTTATAACAGCAGAGCTCCATTTCAAAACATTTTGTTTCATTGCAAAATAAAAAGATCACTTTAACATTGTGTTTAGTGTTAATTGAGTGATGTATGGATATACATTGTAACCCGGACTGAAGATAAAGCTCCTTTCACACTCTCAAGCTAGTCGCATCTTTTAACTCAGTTACTAAGTTACTGAATCCTGGAGGCGAGGAAGGAAGTCTCTGCCTGGAATCATAAAGACGCCTGACCAGTGGGGGGCGCATTTTCAGCTATACCTGGGGAGGGGCAACCCTCTCCCCTGGACAGCCACAGTCCAGCAGGTTTTATACTGTTTGAAACGTCTAACCAAAGTCACATCCAGACATATCTGGAGTCTAAAGAAATGTAATTTCTTATGGTAAAAATAATGGGAATTCTGAATAAAATCAGAATGATTTAGCAAAAGTTTTGTATTTTTAAAATAGTCCCCTTTCTAAATTATGATAAAGAACTAATCAGGCAAGAGACAAGGTGGTGGTGGTGGAGGGGGGGGGGGGGGGTTGGAAGAATCAAGATTGCACGCCAATTCAGACACAAAGACACAAACCAGCCAATCAGAGCGACTGCATGAAATAAAAATAATCTTTGTCTAAAGAGAAAAAATCCCACTGTCAATTACAATTGCGCTCTCACAGATAAATAAATAAATAAAAGAAAGTACAAGATCGTGCCTGGAACCATCAGCTTTCAGCTCTCAGCATGAATCCATCCAGAAAGAAATGAAAATGACTTCCCTGTTGATGTGTAATAGTTTGTTAAGTTGATTATAGCAGCTCAGGGCAAAGGCCAGTATTGCAGGGGTGCCTAATGTTCCCTCTGTGCTCCTATGAGTCCTGTATAGAGGGCAGGGGTGAAATGATTTTACTGTTTATCTTGTTTAGAAGGCAGGCGGGTCTAAATACAGAGGCCAGGTGGAGGTGCGCTGACTGCCGCTCTGTGATTGTTTGGGCGTGAAGCCGTGCAGGTTTGAGAGACAATTAGAGAGTCACTGTTCCGTGTCCTTCTCTCTCGTGTAGGAAGTGTATTGACAGGAGTGTCCCCGGAGGATTGCTGAATTCTGACGGCATGCAGCTGAAATTATTACGCTGGGGCAGAGCAAGCTGAGAGAACACCAGAGCTCTGTTATACCCCGAAGGAAAGGGGCTTGGAAAGAGAAGGAATAAAGAAGCGGTTTCACCTGGAGTCTGTCCGGTACTGCCCAAGCAGGCAACAGGTGTGAAAATAGTAATAGTTAGATGGAATTTTAATGTCCCACATGGAAATACAGTCACCTCCAAAATTATTGGCACCCTTGATAAAGATGAGCAGAAAAGGTTGTATAAAATAATCAACACAGGTAATGAGCTATATTTTATGCTCAAATATATGGGAAAACCACATTCTTTTATTCTAATACAATTGCTCAGAGAAAAAGTTTTTTTATTAACAAGTAATAACATTTCTTCTCAAAAAGATGGGTGTCAGAATTATTGGCACCCCTAAAGATTCTTATAAATAAAATCAAACAAAATTAAATCTGCATTAACATTCTACTTCTTTAAGTTCAACTCAGTCTTAAGGAACTGTATTGAAGCCTTCCATGGCTTCCTGTTTCACTGGGGTATAAAAATGAGGTAACACGCATATGAAATCCATTTGTCATCCATCACCATGGGGAAAGGCAAAGAACTCACAAATGAAAAGAGACAAATTTTTCTTGACCTTCATAAGTCAGGCAATGGGTACAAAACAATAGCTAAAAAAAACTAAATATACCACTGTGACAAGCAGGCTGTAGTGGTGACGTCAGACCCTGAAGAAACACACAGCACTGCAAAGTGAAATGTGAATTGCGCTGTTGCGCGTTTAATAATGAACAAAATAAAAAGGTTTTAAACAATAACAGCACACGGCACTTGCGGCCAAAATAAATCGACAAACACTTAAAAGAACAGTGGACTAACAAACAAACAAACAAAGTGAGACAACACAAATAATTATTATTTTAGTTTCTTTTAGTCTCCTTCTCTCTCCCATTCTCTACTCACTGAACACCCAACCCCGAGTGAGTAAAACGTGCATCTATATATACTGTTGTGCCGGGATTCAATTACTAATTAATTATTCACTTGAATCCCAGCACGTGAACTAATTATATGCAACCTTGTGCTCACATATTAAATACTTTAAATGCATGTGAAGTGAAGTGTAATCCCCTAAATACAATTATACATTTTAAATAACTCGTGCTACACACACCCATTTATATCCCGTGCAGCAATATCTATATACCAACATTAACACACCACATGCAACATACAACACAGAAATGCACATAGGGGCGGGGCACATTGTCACATATCCCCCCCCCACCCACCTTGTGCGCAGCACACATGGCCTCAATGGCCACCTCCCCCATTAAAATCTGAAAAGTCTTCTTTAAAGTCCCGGGCCAAGGACAAGGACTTCAAGGGGTTCATGGGCGGCAATGTTGCCCGTAGCCCAGCTGCTACTGGCCATGCTGTCAGCAGACGTGCTAACAGCGGGGCGTGTTTTTCATCCCGCTGTACCCCTGGCAGCGGAAAGGATGCTGGGGTTGGTGATCTACAGACCTCCCCCACCTTCTTCAAAGCTGGCAGCTCCCTTTTGTGGGGCTCCGGTCACAGTACTTACAGCAGTGAAAGTACTGCAGTGGGAGCAGTTCTGCAGTGGGACCAGGCATCCTTGGGCAAAGTGAGGCAGGAATCCTTGGGAAAAGCGAGGCAGGCATCCTTTGGCAGTGTGAAGCAGGCATCCTTGGGCGGTGCGAGGCAGGCATCCTTTGGTGGTGCAAGGCAGGCATCCTTGGGCAGTGCGAGGCTGGCATTCTTGGGCGGTGCTGGAGTCAGGACCAGTCGTGGTGCTCTGGTTGGCCACTGTGGCAGTGGCTGTGGCGGTGTTGGCCCTCTTCGTAGCCGCTGCGGCCAGGATGTTTTCCGCTGTTGTCCCCTCAGCAGACAATGCAGTGGTTGCTGAGTAATGGCAGCATCACGTTTTGGTCCTCCTTCTGGTGAAGGGAGAGGCAGCTCCTGCTCTCTCCCCCTGGTGGTGATGGAGGCAGCGGTAGCTCCTGCTCCTCTCCTCTTGGTGGTGATGATGGCGGTCGGGGAAGTGATACCAGCAGACTTTCACCCTCTGCTGGTGGAAAGGAACCCAGCAGACATTCACCCTCTGCTGGTGGAAGTGGCAGAGCTAGAGGCAGCTCCTGCTGCTCTGCTCCTGCCGGTGGAGGTGGCGGCGGCAGAGGCAGCTCTTGCTGCTCTGCTCCTGGTGGTGGGAGCAGCATGTAGTCTCCTGGCGATGGAGGTAGGAGTAGCTTGTAGTCTCCTGGCGACGAAGGTGGGAGCTGTGTGTAGTCTCCCCCTGTTGCAGGGGACTGGTGCGTCTCTCCCCTTATTGCAGTGGACTGGTGCAGCACTCCCCTTATTGCAGAGGAATGGTGCGGCTCTCCCTCTATTGCAGGGGACTGGTGTGGCTCTCCCCATATTGCGGGGACTGGTGCGGCTCTCCCCTTATTGCAGGGGAATGGTGCGGCTCTCCCTCTATTGCAGGGGACTGGTGCGGCTCTCCCTCTATTGCAGGGGAATGGTGCGGCTCTCCCCCTATTGCAGGGGACACATTGCCACAACCACTTACCACTATTAGGGCAATAATCAATTTCAAAACCACTGGAATAGTGGTAAACTTGCCTGGTGGAGGACACAAGTTTATTTTGCCCCCACGCACAGTGAGGGAGATGGTTCGGGAGGCAAAGGGAAATCCAAGAGCCAAAGTTGGAGAAGTACAGAACTTGGTTGCATCTTGGGGTCTCCAAATCTACACTTAGACGCCACCTCCATGCCAATAGGCTATTTGGAAGGGTTGCCAGAAAAAAGCCTTTATTGAGAGCAACCAACAAACGTAAGCACCTGGAGTTTAATAAATGGCATTGGCACTTCGATTGGAACCGGGTGCTATGGTCAGATGAGACAAAAATAGAGCTCTTTGGCCACGCATACCAGCAGTGGGTTTGGCATCGAAAGAAGGATGCGTATGCAGAAAAGAACCTCATACCTACTGTAAAATATGGGGTTGGATCCTTGATGTTATGGGACTGTTTTGCTTCGACTGGTCCTGGGGCCCTTGTTAAGGTCAACAGCATCATGAACTCTACCTAGTAACAGGACATTTTAGCCAAAAACCTGATTGCCTCTGCTAGGAGGCTGAAACTTGGCCACAAGTGGATCTTCCAGCAAGACAATGACCCCAAGCACACATCAAAATCCACAAAGAAATGGTTAATCGACCACAAAATCAACATTTTGCAATGCCCATCTCAGTCTCCGGACTTGAACCCCATTGAAAACCTGTGGTTTCAATTGAAGAGGGCAGTCCATAAGCGCAGACCGAAGGATATCAAGGATCTGAATACATTCTGTATGGAGGAATGGTCTAAGATACCTCCCAAAGTGTTCTTCAATCTCATTAAACATTATAGAAAAAGACTCAGTGCCGTTATCCTTTATTATTATTTGTTTATTTAGCAGACGCCTTTATCCAAGGTGACTTACTAAGACTAGGGTGTGTGAACTATGTATCAGCTGCAGAGTCACTTACAATTACGTCTCACCCGAAAGACAGAGTACAAGGAGGTTAAGTGACTTGCTCAGGGTCACACAATGAGTCAGTGGCTGAGGTGGGGTTTGAACCGGGGACATCCTGGTTACAAGCCCTTTTCTTTAACCACTGGACCACACAGCCTCCATCCTTGCAAGGGGAGGGTGCACAAAGTACTGGAAACAAGGGTGCCAATAATTGTGACACTTCATTTTTTTGGAAATAAATTTATAATTTGAGAAATGTGTAATTTTGGTTGATTCTATTGAATCATTAATAAAGTCAACTATATTCCACATGTTGAAAAATTACAATATAGCTCAGTAATGGTATTATTTATTTTATAAAGTCTTTTTTGATCATCTTTATCAAGGGTGCCAACCATTTTGTAGGTGACTGTAGATAGGGGAAAGAGCAGTGACTCAATATCCACAACTTTCTTTTGTAGTTTTATTATCAGTGTTTATTCCATCATGAACCTACACAGAGGACTATACAATTAAATATATTATATGTTTGTGTAAAAGATAAAAAGGTAAATAGATGATCTGAAAATCAAATGAACTGAAGTACGATCTCATAAACGTGTGATTTTATTACAAACTTAACACAAGAGCAAATGAAATTGAGATGTAAATTCTGTGTTTTGCAAAACTTGTTTCCTTCTTTGTCCACAATAACAAATGATTTCCACACAACAGACTTGCATTTTTCTGTGAGCTTTTGTTCATGGAATTCGTTTTTCTTTCACATCCTTCATAAAAAAATCCAGTACTCTGACTTTTAAGAATGATCTAAAGAAACCCCTTCGATGCGGGTCACGTGTCTGCTGCTGCGCTCTGCAAGCCATGTCATGTGCTACTGGGGGAAGCCAATCCATGCAACAGGAATTATACACAATGGTTTTTAGTACCAAAGAGAGCCTCTTTAATGGTAATTGAGAGTTTGTGTATTACCGAGTAAACAAAATCAGACCCGACCCGGGTGCTGGGTGACAATTTTGCACCCGAAAACCCGTTTCGGTATGGGTCGGATCTCAGGTCCTCGGGTAGACCTGTGAAGATCTCTAGTATGTGTTACTACCATTGTTAGTAACCACCCTGGGAACTCTACCAGTAAAAGGAACAATGGGAATACTGTTGCTGGTATTTGAGCCATGGCACAAGAGTGCCCTCTTGTGGATTAATAAAACAGTGCGCCCAAGGGGCATTTCAAAACATTTCAAAACATTTTGTTTAATTTCAAAATAAAAAGATCACTTTAACACTGTGTTTAGTGTTAATTGAGTGATGTATTGATATTTCTAGGCAGTGTGACTTTAGTGAGGACCTCAGACCAGAAATGAACACACAGCACTGCAAGTGAAAATAATGAATGAAAGCACTTTTGCGCTGATTATTACAAATAAAAAGGTTTGGACAAAACTCAAGACACAGCACTTGCGGCCAAAATAAATAGACAAAGAAAACAGACTAACACTTAAACGAACAGTGGACTAACAGACAAACAAACACGGTGAGTAAGAATAAATAAATAACAATTATTCTTTTAGTATATTTTAGATTTCCTCCTTCTCCACACCCGTTCTCCACTCACCGAACACACAACCCCGAGTGAGTAAAACGTGCACCTATATATTATTATTATTATTTATTTCTTAGCAGACGCCCTTATCCAGGGCGACTTACAATTGTTACAAGATATCACATTAGTTTACATACAATTACATTATTTTTTTAGATACAATAACCCATTTATACAGTTGGATTTTTTACTGGAGCAATCTATGTAAAGTACCTTGCTCAAGGGTACAGCAGCAGTGTCCTCCCACCAGGGATTGAACCCACGACCCTCCAGTCAAGAGTCCAGAGCCCTAACCACTACTCCACACTGCTGCCCTGTACTGTTGAGCTTGGATTCAATTACTAATTAAGCATTCACTTGAATCCCAGCACGTGAATTAATTATGTGCAACCTCGTGCTCACATATTATTAACTACTTTAAATGCACGTGAACTGAAGTGCAATCCCTGTGCCTAAATACAATTATAAATTTTAAACACTCGTGCTCATTACCCGCATTATATCCCGTGTACCAACTACAATACACCAACATTAACACATGCAACATACAACATAAAACACAAGAATACACACAGGGGCGGGGCACATTGCCACATATACCTCTCCTTGAGCGCAGCACACATGGCCTCAAGCGCCACCTCCCCCCTTAAAATCCTCAAAGTCTTGCTTAAAATCCTGGGCCAAGAACAGGGACTTTAAGGGGTTCATGGGCGGATATTTTGCCAGTAGCCAGGCTGCCACTGGCAATGCTGTCAGCATAACTGCTGACAGCTCCCAGGCTGACTCCTTCAGCCGGGGCAGTCCTGGCAGTGGAAAAGCTGTGGGGGCAGGTGGTCCCCCGACCTTCCCCTTCTTCGTAGCCGTCAGATCCCCCCTGTGGTGCTCCGACCACAGCACTTCCACAAGTGCTGCAGTGGGAGTAGGTCTCCTGACGTCCCCCACGATCTCCGGCAGCGAAACTAACTCCAGACCTCCTCCCACTTCTTCGTGGCCGGCAGCTCCCCTTGGTCGGGCTCTGTCCACTGTACTTCCTGCTGCGATCTGAGCAACAGGCAGCCCCAGGAGATGCGGAGCAACAAGCAGCCCTAGGCGATGTGGAGCAACAGGCAGCCCTGTTTGAAGCGAGATAGGCATCCTTGGGCGGTCCGAGGCAGGCATCCTTGGGCGAAGGCAACCGCTGCTGCAGCCCCTTTTGTGGTGGAGGTGGAAGCAGCAAGCCGTCCTCCCATGTTGGGGAAGGTGGAACCAGCAGTTATTTACCCTCTGCTGGTGGAGGTGGCGGAGGCAGAGGCAGCTCCTGCTGCTCTGCTCCTGGAGGTGGCGGAGGCAGAGGCAGCTCCTGCTGCTCTGCTCCTGGCGGTGGCGGAGGCAGAGTGTGGCAATGTGCCCTGCCCTTGTGTGCGTTTCTGTGTTGTATGTTGCGTGTTGTGTGTAAATGTTGGTGTATTGTAGTTGGTACACGGGATATAAATGGGTGTGTGCAGCACGAGGATTTAAATTGTATAATTATATTTAGGCACGGGCTCACTTCATGTGCATTTAAAGTATGTAATAATATGTGAGCACGGGGTTGCACGTAATGAATTCACGTGCTGGGATTAAAGTGAATAATTAATTAGTAATTGAATCCCAGCTCAACAGTATATATAGATGCACGTTTTACTCACTCGGGGTTGTGTGTTCGGTGAGTGGAGAACGGGTGTGGAGAAGGAGGAAATCTAAAATATACTAAAAGAATAATTGTTACCATTGCACTCAGTTTCACTCATCACCACCGTCTGTCTGTGTGTTTCTGCCGGGTCTGATGTGTCACTGCCAGCCAACCTTGTGACACAGAGGCAGCTCCTTCTGCTCCGCTCCAGGCGGTGAAGGAGGCAGAGGCAGCTCCTGCTGCTCTGCCTTTTGCGGTGGAGGTGGTGGAAGCAGAGGCAGCTCTGCTTCTTGCGGTGGAGGCAGAGGAAGCTCCTGCTGCTCTGCTCCTGCCGGTGGAGGTGGAAGCAGCAAGCAGTCTCCTGGCGACGGGGGTGGAAGCAGCAAGCAGTCTCCTGGCGACAGAGGTGGGAGCAGCGTGTAGTCTCCTGCAGCAGCGTGCAGTCTCCTGGTGCGACTCTCCCTCTCTTGCAGCGGACTGGTGCGGCTCTACCTCACTTGCAGGGGACTGGTGCGGCTCTCCCTCACTTGGAGGGGACTGGTGCGGCTCTACCTCACTTGCAGGGGACTGGTGCGGCTCTACCTCACTTGCAGGGGACTGGTGCGGCTCTCCCTCACTTGCAGGGGACTGGTGCACCTCTACCTCACTTGCAGGGGACTGGTGCGCCTCTACCTCACTTGCATGGGACGGGTGCGGTTCTCCCCTGTCTCAGAAAGGGAAACCAGCAGGCATTCTTCCTCTGCTGGTTGTGATGGGGAAACCAGCAGGCATTCTTCCTCTGCTGATTGTGATGGGGACAGCAGGCATTCTTCCTCTGCTGGTGGTGATGGTGGAGGCAGAGGCAGCTCCGGCTCCTCTCCTCGTGATGGTGATGGTGGGGGAAGTGACACCAGCAGGCATTCACCCTCTGTTGGTGGAAGTGGAGACAGCAGGCATTTTTCCTCTGCTGGTGGAGATGGGGAAAGCTGCCTCTCGGGCACTGGACGCTCGTGGTCCCCCCAACTGGGCGCTGGATGCACGGGCTCCTCCCACTCAGGTGCTAGTTCCTCCTCATAACTGCGTAAGGGACAGGAGGCAAAGTAATGCTTACCCTCACAGAGGGGGCACAATGACAATGACAGCCAGTCAGGTCCTGGATTCCTAGCCTTCCGACGGAACCACTCCTCAGTGTCTTCCCCCATCCCATCTTTCGGGACAGTGCCCGGACCCACATGGACAGAGCAGTGCATGGTGGTGTGACAGGTTTTGCCACAGGTGAAACACCACAGCCCTGCTTCCTTTTTTGTAAAAACAGTCCTGTGGTTCTTTTCACTCCACCCTCAGTACCTATTCTGGCCTGCGTCTTTTGCTGGCGCTGTTATCCCATTTCCAACACCACGTGTGACAGGCTGGCTTTAGTGAGGACCTCAGACCGGAAATGAACACACAGCACTGGGAGTGAAAATAATGAATGAAAGCGCTGTTGCGCGGTTTATTACAAATAAAAAGGTTTGGACAAAACTCAGGACACGGCACTTGTGGCCAAAATAAATAGGCAAAAAAAAACAGTCTAACACTTAAACGAACAGTGGACTAACAGACAAACAAACACGGTGAGTAAGAATAAATAAATAACAATTATTCTTTTAGTATATTTTAGATTTCCTCCTTCTCCACACCCGTTCTCCACTCACCGAACACACAACCCCGAGTGAGTAAAACGTGCATCTATATATACTGTTGAGCTGGGATTCATTTACTAATTAATCATTCACTTGAATCCCAGCACGTGAACTAATTATATGCAACCTCATGCTCACATATTATTAACTACTTTAAATGCACGTGAAGTGATGTGCAATCCCTGTGCCTAAATACAATTATACATTTTAAACACTTGTGCTCATTACCCGCATTATATACACCAACATTAACACATGCAACATACAACATAAAACACACAAATACACACAGGGGCGGGGTACATTGCCACAACATCAATAAACAGAAATGTTTTGCATTTTGCAAGTCATGTGTTAAAACTGTATTTATTTACTTTGATAAACTTTATCAACTTTAATCCTGTTTCTTTTCCCTGATCTGAATTGCCCAGTTTGAATGTCTCCTCACCACTGTAACCCAGGACTGAAGATAAAGCTCCTTTCACGCTCTCAAGCTAATCCCATCTTTTAACTCAGAGTTACTAAGTTACTGAATCCTGGAGGCAAGGAAGGAAGTCTCTGCCTGGAATCATATAGGCCCCTGAAAAGTGGGGGGCGCTGTTTCAGCTATACCTGGGGTGGCTAACCCTCTTTCCTGGACAACCACAGTCCAGCAGGTTATATAATTTTTGAAATGTCTAACTAAAGTCACATCCCGACATATTTGGAGTCGGGAATTCCAATAACGGGAATTCCAAAAATAATCAGAATGATTTAGCAAAGTTATGTACGTTTAAAAATGTCCCCTTTCTAAATTATGATAAAAAACTAATCAGGCAAGAGACAAGGGGGGGGGGGGGGCAAAGAATCAAGATTGCACGCCAATTCAGACACAAACCAGGCAATCAGAGCGGCCGCGGGAAATTAAAAAATCGTCTTTGTCTAAAGAGTATAAATCCCACTGTCAATTACAATTTCGCTCTCTCAGATAAAAAAGATAAATAAAAAAAGTCGAAGATCGTGCCTGGAACCATCAGCTTCCAGCTCTCAGCATGAACCCATCCAGATCAGAGGCCACCCAATGTCCGGCAGCAAAATTGCTGCGGGGGGAGCTGGTCTCCTGACCTCCCCCCTTCTTCGTGGCTGCCAGCTCCCCTCCGTGGGGCTGCTGCCACAGTGTTTCTTGCCACAAAAATGCGGCTGGGGGACCTGGTCTCCTGACCTCCCCCCCTTTCTTCATGGCCGGCAGCTCCCTTTCATGGGGCCAGTGTAGCGACCCCAGGCGAAGCAGAGCCCCCAGCAACCCCAGGCGAAGCAGGACCCTCGGGAGGCGACGGCAGCAGCAGCGGACCCTCGGGAGGCGACGGCAGCAGAAGCGGACCCTCGGTAGGCAACGGCAGCAGCAGCGGCCCCTCGGGAGGCAACGGCAGCAGCAGCGGACTCTCGGGAGGCCACAGCAGCAGGAGCAGACCCTCGGGAGGCAACGGCAGCAGCAGCAGACCCTCGGGAGGTGATGGCAGCAGCAGCGGACCCTCGGGAGGCAACGGCAGCAGCAGCGGACCCTCGGGAGGCCACAGCAGCAGGAGCAGACCCTCGGGAGGCGACGGCAGCAGCGGCGGACCCTCGGGAGGTGAACTTGGGAGGGGAGCCCCTGGCTATGGAAGCGGCAGCAGGAGCTCCACTTCTCCCTCGTACCCTGTACCCTGTGCGGAGCAGCAGGCAGCCCCAGGCGATGCGGAGCAGTAGGCAGCCCCAGGCGATCCAGGCATGGCATCCTCGAGCGGCGCGAGGCTGGCATCCCCCAGGTGGCGCGAGGCTGGCATCCCCGGGCGGTTGCGAACTGGCGTCCCCGGGCGATGGCGAACTGGCATCCCCAGGCGATGCACGACATGGCGGCAGCAGTCCCTCAGGAGGCGTTGGCAGCAGCGGATCCTTAGGAAGTGATTGCAGGAGGGGAGTCAGGACCAGCGGTGGTGCTAGGGTTGGTCCTCTTCTCAGCCGCTGCGACTCAGCGGTTTTCCCCCTTGCTCTGCTCAGCAGCCTATGCAAGGGCGGCTGCAGACCGCCAGCCTCCTGTTCCGGTCCATCCTGTCGTGAAGGGAGAGGCAGCTTCTGCTCCTCTCCCTCAGGTGGTGGTGGTGGAGGCAGAGGCAGCTCCTGCTCCTCTCCCTCAGGTGGTGGTGGTGGAGGCAGAGGCAGCTCCTGCTGCTCTGCTCCTGACGAAGGTGGCAGGGGTTCCTCCCCTTCTGGCTGCGAAGGTGGCAGGGGCTCCTCCCCTTCTGGCTGCGAAGGAGGCAGGGGCTCCTCCCCTTCTGGCTGGGAAGGCGGCAGGGGCTCCTCCCCTTCTGGCTGCGAAGGCGGCAGGGGCTCCTCCCCTTCTGGCTGCATCGGGGAAACCAGCAGGCATGCTCCCTCTGCTGGTGGCGGCGATGGAGACGGAACCAGCAGATATGCTCCCTCTGCTGGTGGCGGTAGTGGAGACAGAGGCACCTCCTGCTGCTCTGCTCCTACCATTGGAGGTGATGGAGGCGGGACCAGCAGACACTCTCCCTTTGCTGGTGGGAATGGACGCCGCAGGCACCCCTCTGACAGGAGAGGACAGTTGAGTGGGGAATGCCCCTGCTCACCACAGATGGGGCACCAGCAGTCCTGCATGACCGCCTGGATGATGGCATCCCAGCTGCTCTCCCGCTTTGTGGGCGCGGCTGGTAGCTCCCGCTTCTGGGGTCTCCCCCGGGGTACCTGGTCCTGGCTCGCTTGGGCAGCCCACTCCTCTCCCTGGTATTGGGTGGGGCAGATGGCCACGGTGTGCCCAAACTCCCCGCAACCAGGGCGCCACTCGTCTGCCACATAGCTAGGGCCTCCTGGTGGCAGTTGTTGCTGTTGCCACCGCTTTTGCTGCTTTCTGCAGCTCTTCCTCCCCATCCTCACTCTCCTTTTCTCCTCACACAATAATCGAAAAAAAACTAATAAAACAAATACAAAACTGCAGTACCCTCTTCTGCCTGTGTCCTGGAGGCGCTGCAATCCCACGCAGGACACCACATGTGGCAGGGTGGCTGGGCGGTGACGTCACGGCAGAAGAAGGAACTAAAGCTCTCTGACATCAGGCACTGCAATTTAAAGTAAGACACGGCTGGCCGCTGTTTTTATTAAGCAAAACAAAAATAAATAAAATATTTAAACAAAAACACTGTGCTCACAGAGCCAAAAATAAAACAGGTAAACAAAAACAAGTCACGAACACAAAGTATAAATACACTATACAGGTCAGGCTGGGCTGTAGCCTTCACTGTTCCTGTATCTTTTTTGTTTTAGTTTCGTTTCTCTCCTCGCTCTCTCCACTCTCGCTCCTCATACACCGCCACGAGCTGGAGAGCTGCAGGCTTTTTATATTCAGGTGACCATCTCCCGATTAGCAACAAAATGAATCACTTAATTAATTCGGGAGATGGCCACGTTCTGCACGAGTTTGCTAAATACCGTGTGGTACTAGATAATAACAAACGGCTACACCGTCACATCTATAAAACAAAACAATAACTAAATATAGAAATAATAACAGAACACACGGCACCTCGCAGTCATAAATATAATAAATCAAACTTGAACTAGAGGATCACAGAATACAGCTGTGTTCTGAATATGAAGATCATTTGTTAATGTGTCATCTGGAAACCACAAAGTCACATGGACCATACATGGCAGCCACATGAGTTCACAGATAGTGTACTGTTAAGATCTCACCCAAGGAGGTTTCAAAATATTTAAAATATGAACCTGGTTCTGTGTCTCAAACAGATTATGAACTATACATCTGTGGAATTGAATATGAAAGGACAAGCTTCAGATATGTGGATGTGATGCTGCAAGTCCCATCCCATAAACAATACAGCCTTACTTGAGCCTATTTGCAAATTAAAACATGACTTTTGTTTTAAAACACCGACCGCATACCTATTGTGGCGGTAAATTGTGATTTTAACCAATGTGCATCCCTGGTAGAAACAAAAGAGAAAAAAGTTAATAAAAAAAGTAATGTACTTACTTATATTGCGGTTGTGCGACGGACTCCAGTCTGTAAGAGAAAAAAAAATGAACGGTTAATAATTTAAATAGAACTGCACTGACTGCTGAAAACAACTTCCCTTTTGTGTGTAATAGTTTGTTAAGGGTGATTGCACCAGCTCAGTGCAGGGCCAGTGCTGCAGTGAGACCCATTAATTCAGAGGGGCCTAATGTGCCCTCTGTGCTCCCATAAGTCCTATATAGAGGGTGCGGATGAAATGATTTTACTGTATGTAATGTTTAGAAAACAGGTGGAGCTACAGAACTAAAGTAGGGGGTTTATGTTCTTTTGTAAATCCAACTTTTAGATTTTGTATTTATTTGTTTGGTATTTTAATTTACTTTTTGTTTAATTAAAGGGTACATAGGGACCTTTTTATTTAATTGCATTACATGTCCCCATGTGTTGCTACAACTGTTTACGTGAGGTGTGTGTATTGTTTTAATTTTTGTTTTTACATTTTGACCACTTTTTAAACTTTTAAATTGCTTTCCCTGCCTAATGAATGCTTCACAGGTACCCGCATGGACCTCTCAGAACCACAGTCTTTGACCCAGTGACGATGGCAGCTTTGTTACATGACAGACACAAAGGGTTCATGTTTCCTGTGCAATACCCGTGATCAAACTTGAATTAGAGGATCACAGAATACAGCTGTGTTCTGAATATGAAGATCATTTGTTAAGTGTCATCTGGAAACCACAAAGTCACATGGACCATACATGGCAGCCACATGAGGTCACAGATAGTGTACTGTTAAGATCTGGCCTAAGGAGTTTTCAAAATATTTAAAATATGAAAATGGTTCTGTATCTCAAACAGATTATGAACTATAAGTGTGTGGAATTGAATATGAAAGGACAAGTTTCAAATATGTGGATGTGATGCTGCAAGTCCCATCCCATAAACAATACATCCTTGCTTGAGCCTATGTGGACATTAAAACATGACTTTTGTTTTAAAACAATGACAGCATACCTATCGTGACTGTAAATTGTGATTTTAACCAATGAACACCCCTGGTATTAACAAAAGACAAAAATGTGAAGAAAAAAAAAGATGTACTTACCTGAAGTGAGGACAGGGGGGTTGGGCGGCTTGATAGCTGTAAGAAGAAAAAAAAAGGAAACGGTCAGTAATTTAAATAGAACAGCACTGACAGCTGAAAGCCGCTATCTCACTGAAAAGCACAATTTCACAGCACTGAGCGAACAGTGTTTCGGTACCTGAAAAATGTATGAAGGAAAACAAACTGAGAATTCCGACATTTTTCAAAGAAAAAAAAGAAAACGACTTCCCTGTTGATGTGTAATAGTTTGTTAAGGGTGATTATACCAACTCAGTGCAAAGGCCAGTATTGCAGGGGGGCCTAATGTGCCCTCTGTGCTCCTGTGAGTCCTGTATAGAGGGCGGGGGTGAAATGATTTTACTGTATGTCATGGTTAGAATGCAGGCAGGGCTACATAACTGAGGTAGAGATGGGGTTATGTTTTTTTGTAAGCTATTGTCATGGGCAAGCCTCGTTCTGCACAAGTAACTGTTATGACTTGCTGTGACAGGGGAGATGTGTGCTGGCTGTCGGGCACATGCATGAGCTGCAGGGCGGGGTCAAAAAACCCTGTAGGTCTCCACTTGTCAATCACGATGCTGATACAGAGGCCAGGTGGAGGTGTGCTTGCTGGCGCTCTGTGATTGGTTGGGGCATGGAGCCGTGCAGGATTGAGAGCCAATTAAAGAGTCACTGTTCCGTGTCCTCTCTCGTCTAGGAAGTGTATTGACAGGAGTGTCCCTGGAGGATTGCTGAATTCTGACGGCATGCAGCTGAGATTATTACACTGGGGCAGAGCAAGCTGAGAGAACACCAGAGCTCTGTTATACTCCGAAGGAAAGAGGCTTGGAAAGAGAAGGAATAAAGAAGCGGTTTCAATTGGAGTCTGTCCGGTACTACCCCAGCAGGCAACTGGTGTGAAAATTAGTAAGAGTTAGATGGAATTTTAATGTTCCACAGGGAGATAGATAGGGAAAAGAACAGTGACTCGATATCCACAACTTTCTTTTGTAGTTTTATTATCAGTGTTTATTCCATCATAAACCTACACAGAGGACTATACAATTAAATGTATAAAATGTTTGTGTAAAAGATAAAAAGGTAAATACATTATCTGAAAATCAAATGAACTGAAGTACGATCTCGTAAATGCATGATTTTATTACAAACTTAACACAAGAGCAAATGGAATTGAGATGAAAAATTTGTGTTTTGCAAAACTTGTTTTCCTTCTTTGTCCACAATAACAACACATGATTCCCACACCGCAGACTTGCATTTTTCTGTGAGTTTTTGTTCATGGAATTCGTTTTTCTTTCACATCCTTCATAAAAAAATCCAGTACTCTGACTTTTAAGAATGATCTAAAGAAACCCCTTCGATGCGGGTCACGTGTCTGCTGCTGCGCTCTGCAAGCCATGTCATGTGCTACTGGGGGAAGCCAATCCATGCAACAGGAATTATACACAATGATTTTTAGTACCAATGAGAGCCTCTTTAATGGTAATTGACAGTTTGTGTATTACCGAGTAAACAAAATCAGACCCGACCCAACCCTGGTGTTGGGTGACAAATTTGCATCGGAAAACCCGTTTGGTACGGGTCGGGTCTCGGGTCCGGGTAGACCTGTGAAGACCTCTAGTATGTGTTACTACCATTGTTTGTAACCACCCTGGGATCTCTACCAGTAAAAGGAACTGCAGAAATACTGTTGAGCCACAGCAAGAGTGCCATCTTGTGGATTAATAAAACAGTGCGCACAAGGGGCATATCAAAACATTTCAAAACTTTTTTTTTTCATTGCAAAAAGAAAATATCACTTTAACATTGTGTTTAGTGTTAATTGAGTGATGTATTGATATTTTTAGGCATCAATAAGCAGAAATGTTTTGCATTTTGCAAGTCATCTGTTAAAACTGTATTTATTTACTTTGATAAACTTTATCAACTTTACTCCTGTTTCTTATCCCTGATCTGAATTGCCCAGTTTGAATGTCCTCTCAGCACTGTAACACAGAACTGAACATAAAGCTCCTTTCACGCTCAGAGTTACTAAGTTACTGAATCCTGGAGGCAAGGAAAGAAGTCTCTGCCATGAATCATAAAGTCCCCTGACCAGTGGGGGGCGCTGTTTCAGCTATACCTGGGGTGGACAAACCTCTTCCCTGGACAGCCACAGTCCAGCAGGTTTTATACTGTTTAAAATGTCTAACCAGTCACATCCCGACATATTTGGTGTCTAAAGAAATGTAATATCTTATGGTAAAAGTAACAGGAATTCAGAATAAAATCAGAATGATTTAGCAAAAGTTATGTATGTTTAAAAATGTCCCCTTTCTAAATTATGATAATGAACTAATCAGGCAAGAGACAAGGGGGGGGGGGCAAAGAATCAAGATTGCACGCCAATTCAGTCACAAACCAGCCAATCAGAGCGGCCGCGGGAAATTAAAATAATCTTTGTCTAAAGAGTATAAATCCCACTGTCAATTACAATTGCACTCTCTCAGATAAATAAATAAATAGAAAGTACAAGATCGTGCCTGGAACCATCAGCTTTCAGCTCTCAGCATGAACCCATCCAGATCAGAGGCCCCCGACACTCAGAGAAACACAAGAGAACCGCATGCTGAAACTCAACTGCTTTCTAAACTAGGCAACAATACTTAAATATCTATTCAGGTCTTGTGTGATTCCTTGTTATAGTGTCAGTATGGATTAATATTTCATTGGCAAATTGTTGTTTCAAACCTTGGTTCTTATTGAAATGTGATGTTAACTGTTTTGTGTGATTTCCGAACATATTTTGATTGCTCTGCTCCTGTGTTTTCTCGCAAGGCCTCAGCCTTTAATATGCAGGGGGCAAGCGAAGCTAGGTTGGCATCCTTCCCACCGGTGGACGCTACGTTCGCCGCGTTGATGAAGAAGGTAGCCAACGCTATCAGGGCTGACAAGGGATCCTGCATGCCCCAATAAGCAATTATTATTATTATTTATTTCTTAACAGACGCCCTTATCCAGGGCGGCTTACAATCATAAGCACATACATTTCAAGTGTTACAATACAATACAGTAATACAGTAAGAGCAAGATAAGTACAATAACTTTTGTAATGCAAAGTACAAGTGTGACAAAACACAATTCAATAATACAGCAGATAATAGTGATAGTTACATCAGGATATGATTAAATAGTGATAGTTACATCAGGATATGATTAAATACAAAATACTACAGGTTAAACACTTGGCAGATTACAGTATTCTGAAGTACAGGATTAAATGCAGTAAAATAGGGGGCAGATAAGAGCAAAATAAAGCACATTTAAATGAAGGGTGATAGTGTCCCAGGATAAAAACAGAGGAGTTCTACAGGTGCTGTTTGAAGAGGTGAGTCTTAAGGAGGCGCCGGAATGTGGTCAGGGACTGGACAGTCCTGACATCTGTAGGAAGGTCATTCCACCACTGCGGAGCAAGGGTGGAGAAGGAGCGGGCTCTGGAGGCAGGGGAGCGTAGCGGAGGTAGAGCCAGTCTTCTAGTGCAGGCGGAGCGGAGAGGTCGAGTGGGGGTGTAGGGAGGGTCTGGAGGTAGCTGGGTGCAGTCTGGTCAAGGCATCTGCAGGCTAGTACAAGAGTCTTGAACTGGATGCGAGCGGTGATCGGGAGCCAGTGGAGCGAGCGGAGTAGTGGAGTAGTGTGGGCGAAGCGAGGCAGAGAGAACACCAGGCGGGCAGCGGAGTTCTGGGTGAGCTGGAGTGGACGGGTGGCGGACGCAGGGAGGCCAGCCAGGAGGGAGTTGCAGTAGTCTAGGCGGGAGAGTACCAGGGCCTGGACCAGGAGCTGGGTAGCGTAGTTGGTGAGGAAGGGTCGGATTTTTCGGATGTTGCTCAGGAAGAATCGGTATGTGCGTGCCAGAGTGGAGATGTGCTGGGAATAACAGAGGCAGGGGTCCAGGGTGACTCCGAGGTTCTTAGCGGAGGAAGAGGGAGAGAGTGTGGTAGATTCCAGAGGAACAGAGATAGAGAGATCAGAGGAGGGGGAGGAGGAGGGAAAGAAAAGGAGGTCAGATTTAGAGAGGTTGAGTTTGAGGTAATGCGAGTGCATCCAGGAGGAAATAGCAGACAGACAGGTAGAGATACGGGAGGAGATGGTGGAGTCAGAGGTGGGAAAGGAGAGGAAAATCTGAGCATCATCAGCATAGAAATGGTATGAGAAACCATAGGATGCGATGAGGGGGCCCAGGGAGCGGGTGTAGAGAGAGAACAGGAGTGGACCCAAGACTGACCCTTGGGGGACTCCAGTTAAGAGAGGGTGAGGTGTGGAAGATCACAGAGATGTACCTTAAGAAGGGGTACGCTGTGGCCACAGAGGCGGTCAGGCTGTCGAATGTGGCCAGCCTGCTGACAGTCTACCAAGCGGCACTCATAAGAGATCTACCTGAGTGCCCTTCCGCAGCACTCAGGACCGAGTTGGGGACGGTCGCTCAGCTGCTGGTGAAGGTTGCCCAGCTGAATGCACAGGCTCAAGGAAGGAGCATTGCGTCTCTGGTGGTGGCCAGAAGGCAGCTCTGGCTCTCGCAGGCGAGAGTGCAGGAGCCTGACAGGGCCCCATTGCTGGATGCTCCAATCACACCGGGGCACACATTTGGCCCGGCAGTGGAGGAGATGCTAGGATGTGGCCGAAAAAGCCTTTCCAGCCGAAGCAGCCACAGGAACACCAGTGGCGCAGGACACCGTCACAGCATAGAAGAGGTGGCAGACCGCGTCCTCGTGGTTCTGGCAAGGCCCCTCGCGAGCGAGCGCAGCCAAAACAGCCCTGAAATCCCCAGGCAGCTGTTAACCCACCCCTACACTGTACCACAGCTCCAGTTCTGGCTACATTGCACCAACGACATCTTGGTGCGCAAAACTATACTCACGGGTTCACCCTTTAGTTCCGGTTAACCACCCCCCCTTTTTGGGGAGTGGTGGTAACAGCAGTGAAGGACTCGGTTCAGTCCTCAGCTCTGAATGTTGAAATACAGGCATTGCTCAGGAAGCATGCCATTCAACAAGTAGACCCTGCTCTGATCGACCAGGGTTTCTATTCCAAATACTTCCTGGTTCCCAAGAAGGACGGCGGGCTCCGTCCTATTTTAGATCTGCGAGTACTGAACAAATACCTGCGGGTGTTATCGTTCAGGATGCTTACGCACAAGCACATCATCTAGTCAGTCCGACACGGCAACTGGTTCACCACCGTGGACCTGACAGATGCGTACTTTCATGTTCCCATCTGCCCAGGTCACAAGTAGTATCTGCGGTTCTCATTTCAGAGCAGGGTATACAAGTTTTGTGTCCTTCCATTCGGCCTGTCACTAGCTCCTCAAACATTTTCGAAATATATGGATGCCATTCTAGCTCCTTGGCGGGCTCAAGTTGTCCGACTGCTGAACTATCTCGAGGACTGGCTCGTCTGCGTGCAGTCGAAGGAGCAGTTGGCACAGCACACAGCGATGGTTACAGACCATCTTCAGCGGCTAGGTCTGAAGGTCAATTCAGAAAAGAGCCGCCTCGTGCCGAGCAAACAGACCCTGTCGACATAAAGAATTGCCTCGATGGAGCGGTGTCTCTCCCTATTCAGGTTGAGGGAAACAGTCAGCAAACCTGCTGGGAAGCGCTACGCTGGTGGAAAGTTCCGTCGAACATCCCCCAGGGCGTACTTCTTCGGTCCCATCTTCCGGTGGGAAGTCATCACGACCGATGCTTCCAACCAAGGTTGGGGAGTAGTCTGGAATGGGGCAGGGACCTGTGGAGTGTGGTCAGGACCCTGGAGGTCAGCCCACATCAATGCTCTGGAACTCAGAGGGGTGTACCTCACCCTTTCTGCACTTCTTGCCAGTGCTTCTAGGCAAACACGACTTAGTGTGGTCAGACAACACCACACTTGTGGCGTATATCAACCGCCAGGGTGACTTGCGGTCCCCCGGTCTTCCTATCCAGAGGAGGCCCTCTTACGGGCGAAAGGCGTCTTCACCCTCAGGTGGTAGAGTGCATCTGGGAATGGTTCTGCACAGCGCAAGTAGATCTCTTCTCTTCGCAAGAGATCACGCACTGCCCCCTATGGTTCTCAGTGAAGGACCTCGACAGCCCACTAAGAGTCGATGCACTGGCTCACGAGTGGCCACCAGAGCTCCTATATTCATTTCCACCAATTCCAATGCTCCCCGCCTTCCTAGAGAAGGTCAGGGTAGAGCAAGCGACAGTGATTCTGATCGCTCCTCGGTGGCCTCGAAGAATATAGATCCCGAGTATGGTGCAGCTATTGCACGGTCGCCCGAGGGAGCACCCTCTGTGAGCGGACCTGTTGGCCCAAACCCAAGGAGAGCTATGGCACCTGAACTCCAAGCTCATGCAGCTATGGGCTTGGCCCCTGAGCAGGAGTGCCTGTCAGCCCTAGGGCTTTCTACGGCGGTGATTTCGACCATTCAGAGTGCCAGAGCGCCCTCTACCAGGTCACAGTATAAATACAAATGGCAGTTGTTTCAAGGTTGGTGTCTGGCTGAGGGCCATAACCCAATTTCCTGTCCTATGGCAGTGATATTACAGTTTCTACAGAAACTGTTAGATGAAGGGAAATCTCCCTCTACACTTAAGGTGTATTTAGCCGCCATATCGGCTTGCCATGTACACATTGACGGTTTGTCACCAGGTTGTAATTTTCTGGCATCTCAGTTCTTAAAAAGAGGAAGACGATTGCAACCTCCAAGGACGACCATTTTACCATCATGGAGCCTTGTCTTGGTGCTAGAAGCCCTTACCAAGGCACCGTTTGAACCTCTCCACAGCATGGATATGAAGCTTGTGTCTATGAAAACCGCGTTTTTGAATCAGTGATATCAGCCAAATGGGTGGGCGAGTTACATGCACTGTCAGTGCATCCATCCTGTACTCGCTTCACAGGAGACGGTTCTAAGGCCTCCATGCGTCCAAATCTGGCCTTTTTACCCAAGGTCATGTCCCTGTGTCATATGAACCAACCAGTCCTCCTTTTTCTCCCCCAGAGGAAAAACGGTTACACATGCTCTGCCCCGTGCGGGCATTGAGGTGTTATATTGACCATTATAACGACTGTGAGGCAACAGAACAATTGTTCATATGCCATGGTTCTAGGACTTTGGGTCAGCCGTTGTCTAAACAACGCCTTACCCACTGGATAGTGGATGCTATTAAATTAGCATATGAATCTTCAGGCCTTCTGCCAACAGGGCAGCTGAAGGCACATTCCACTAGGGGTATGGCGACATCCTGGGCCCTCTTTAGAGGGGTGCCGGTGTCTGACATTTGCGCGGCAGCCAGTTGGGCTACACAGCATACTTTTACGAGGCTCTACTGGTTAAATGTACTAGATAACTCTGCTACGTCATTTGGAGCATCTGTGTTACACTCTATGACGCCCTAGTCGGCGGTCATACTGAGTATTGTCATGATGTGGTGTTGATTTCCACCTTAGGACAGGTGTCATGTGCATCATAGACACTGAGGCGCGGCTCCACATAAGCGTAGATGTATTGCCGACGTGGTTGCGTTATGACGTAAGTCTGTCCTACTGCCGAGAATCCTCCCTCGCGACGGCTTGGCTACACTGTTCCCATACCTTGATGGTTATTTTCGACTTCAAAGGGAACAATAGGTTGCGGATGCAACCCCGGTTCCCTGAAAGACATAATAACCATCAAGCCGCGAGGTCGCTCAGGAAGCCTTCACGGCCTGAAGAGCAAAAGAGGAAGAGAGTCTCTGCGCACCCAAGGGGGCGGGCTTACATGGCAGCGGGCGCAGTGGCCTATCGGCAGCTTTGCTATAAAAGCTCAGCCAATCCCTACTGCCTGACGGCAATATCTCATACCTTGATGGTTATTTTCTCTTTCACTGAATCGTTTTCATGTTAAAATAAAGGCAATTGTTATTTTGGCAATAGTTGGAACTACATCCAATAATAATGATCAAAACAATAACAATAACAACAGTGTATCAGTTTCCACTGATATAATTGCTGATGTCACCATAACCAGACTACTTACAGTTTATTAAATATTCCCACTAAGAAATAACTAATAAAACATTTAATAAATAATCAATACAGTTAATATCTCCCAACAGTTTTCTGGAGGTCCCTTTATTGCCATAAGTAAAAAATACCCCATTAGTACCCACAGTTTGACAAGGTGTATATATGTGTGTTCAATACAGCCTGTGCAATAAAAGGAATTGGAATTGATTAAAAGGGTTATTCAGAAGTGATTCGAGTCGGGGTCTGCAGTAGGGGGCTACAGTAAACCTGACTGAAGAAGGTTTACAAGAGACACTTTTTGTTCAACTGCTGTCATTTGAAACCAATTTAATTGACTAACAAACAGGAGTGACTTAAATGTAAGTAATTTGTTGCTACTGTGAGAAGCTCATTTTAAAAATCGTGATGCCCCTAACCAGTGGGGGGCGCTGTTTCAGCTATACCGGGTGGTGGCCAGCCCTTGTCCCTGGAGAGCCACAATCCAGCAGGTTTTACAGGTAACCCCTAAAATCATAAATTTCTGAAGACTTGGAACAATTTCATTTTGACTAGTTAATCAGGTCATTTAAGTAATTTAGAGATACTTTGAATGAAAACCTGAACACCCTGCAGCTCTCCTGGACCAGAGCTGATCACTCCTGATTTAATTGAACACATGAAGCTGCTACATTGATCAAAAACTTGCATTCTTCAGAAATGGTTGATTTAATGGTTACGTCTAAAACCTGCTGGACTGTGGCTCTCCAGGACCAAGGTTGGTCAACCCTGAGCTAGACTGTCAAGGGCAATGAAACATTGAGCAGGCAGTGTTATGCAAATGCAGATATGAAGTCAGGACCTCAGATGGTCTCTCAGGTTTGAGTCTTTGACCCTGTGACGGAGGCAGATTTTTTACATAACAGGTACAAAGGGTTCATGTTTCTTGTGCGATACCCGTGATCAAACTTGAACGAGAGGATCACAGAATACAGCTGTGTTCTGAATATGAAGATCATTTGTTACGTGTCATTTGGAAACCACAAAGTCACATGGACCATATATGGCAGACATATGAGGTCACAGACAGGGTACTGTTATGATCTGACCTAAGGAGTTTCCAAAATATTTAAAATATGAAAATGGTTCTGTATCTCAAACAGATTATGAGCTATAAGTGTGTGGAATTGAATATGAAAGGACAAGTTTCAAATATGTGGATGTGATGCTGCAAGTCCCATCCCATAAACAATACATCCTTGCTTGAGCCTATGTGGACATTAAAACATGACTTTTGTTTTAAAACAATGACTGCATACTTAT